>NW_026047806.1:2500-15000 GCF_023864345.2 Schistocerca serialis cubense
GCGTGCGTACCACCGGAACACGCAGTGGCGGAGCCAAAGACTGTGTTGTCGAGGTCGAGTGCGAGCGGGAAGAGAGGCAGCGTCGGCACGGAGATGCAAGCGAGCGCGAGACGCACGGGGGCTGCGGCGTGGCGCGTTTGCGGTCGGCGCCTTTGGTGGCAACGGCCGGGACAAGCAGCGGTGTATGGTGTGGTGCGGGGCGGACAGGGGCGGAGGCGGCGCGACGACGGCATGGGGGCGAAAACGGGACGGGGGACGGCGGATGTTGAGAGGCGTCACGCGCGGACAGGACACAGACACAGAGAGACACACACAGATTGGAAAGGGAGGGTGCGCGGTAGTAGTTGGGAATGTGCGTACCGTGCGGGATGGGAGTGGGCGAGGAACACGGTCGTGGCCCCTGTTTTGGGTGCGTGTGATGACGTCGGTGTGTTGTGGGAAGGGAAGGCGCTGTGGCGGCGGCGCGTAATGGGCGTAGGCCGAAAAGAGAAAGGAACGTGGGCAGTGTGTTGGCAAGCGTCGGTTCGACTGCGACGTTGATGGGCAGGGCAGGGCAGGGCAGGGCAGGGCAGGGCAGGGCAAGGTTAATGGTGGTAGGAGTAGGCGTGTGGGCGCAAAAAATCTGCCGCTGCAGGCGGTGCCGTAACCGCCATGGCGGGAAGGAGAGAGGGCCAAAGAAAGAAAGAAAGAAGAAAACAAAAAAAAAAAAGGAGGGGGGGGCGAAAGTGGAGAGGCGGTGGTGTGAGAAGGGCGGGGGCGGAAGGAAGGCAGGAAGGACAAGAGGCGAGGCGACGGCTTGCTTTGTGTATCGGTCGGTCTCTGGCTATGCTTCGTTTTCTGCAGCAGGGTCGGTGCGCGGCGTGGCTCGCGGCAGTGGGAACGCCTGGTGGCTGGACGGCCAGCAATGCGGTTGGATGGGCGGCCACAGCACCGCACCTGTGCCCGAGGAGGAGACGCTGGCGGCGGGCCCTGAGGTGAGGCCGGCTCGGCTGGGGCTGTGGATGTGTAGGTGTGCGCCGCTGCTGCAACAACGGGTAAAACGCGAGAAGAAGGGATGGCGGTAGAGAGAGGAGAAAAAAAAAAAAAAAAAGGTCGTGTTGTGTTGATGCGCAGGCAGACGCGTACAGAGGGACGAGCCCGGTCTGCAGCAGGGTGTGGCCGTGCCGAGTGCAGAGCAGCGGCGGCTCGGTTCGGTTCGGCCCGGCCCGGCGGGCCGCGCTGTTGTCGCGGACGTGAGCGCCCCCTGGCGGGTGGCCGGAGGCGGCGCGGCGTGTTGGACGTGTGGCTGGTGGCAGTGCACAATTTGCGAGTGGCTGGCGGTGTGGTGTGGCGGTTGGCGCGTCGGGCGGCGGAGAGGTATGTGTTGCGGGCGCCCTTTGCTGCGCTGCGTCGTTGCGTGTGCCGTACAGGGCGGGCGCTTGTCGACTGTGTGGCGAATTGGCGTGAAACGGCTGCCGAGAGGGTGTGTGGTAGCGAGCCGGTCGGTGGTGTCAGTGCGAAGGGGAATGTGCGTGCGTGTTTGGCGGTTTCGGTGTGCTTTTTGCGGCGTGAGAGTGGGAATTAGTGGGGCCGGCTGTTGTGTTGGTTCCTTGTGTCTTGTGTCGCGTAGCTTGATGGCAACGTGGAAGGACGCCGGTTTCGTTTTCGTTTCGAGCCTTGCGTGTGGTTGTCGACGTTGACTGGTTGGCGTGTGCCGATGCACGTGCATGTGTGGGTCGCGAGTGCGTTTTTGGCTGGCTGTGTGTGTGTGTGTGTGTTTTGGGGGGGAAGGGGGAGGCGGTGGTGAAAGTGCAGTCGTCGGGTGGGGCTGGGGCTGTGCGTCGTGGCGGAAAGGTGGTAGGTTGCGGGAAGCGAGCCCGTCGTTGACGGTGTCGCGTGAGTTGTGAATCGAGTGGGGCGCGGGGCGCGGGGCGCGGGACAGGAGCAGCGTGCCGCTGCGTCGTGGTCGTCAGCAGAGGCTGTGCGTGTGCTTGTCCTTTTTGTGGGCGGTTCGTGCGAGGCGTTTTTGTTTTGTGTTGCCCTAGTTGTTAGTTTATTTTGTTTGTGTTTGTTATTTTGAGACGACGACTGGTTGGTGGCGTGCGCGCGAAGTGGCGGTGTGCGCTTCCCGTGTCGTTTGTGTTGTTTTGTTTTTTTGTTTTTGTGTTTTTTTTTTTTTGCACTGGGCCCCGGTGGGTGGGTGCGTGCGTGTGTGTCGATTGCCGGCTGGCGAAAGGTGCGCCATCGGCGGGGTGGGTCGCCGGCACAAGTAGAGGCGGCGGCGTTGTTGCTGTTGTTGTGTGGTGTTTGTTTTGTTCGGCTGTGTCGGCGAGCTGTGTTGCGGTGCGTGTGAATGGTGGTGCAAAAGTGCTGGCGTTGGGGCTGCGACTGCGACGGCGGCGAGCCGCGGGCGCGCCATTGATAGTGATGTTGTGAACAGCGGCTGTGTACGGTAGTGGTGTTGTTGTAGCACGACGTGCATCCGGGCCGGCGCGGAAAGCGCAGTTGCGGGCGGTTGCCCTTCGGTGCCAGCCATGTCTGTCGCGTGAGCGGCGGGTTGCTCTGGTGTCGACACGTGGTGCTCTGGGGGGTTGTTGTGTGGTGCCCTTTGGCCGGTGGGGGTGGTTCGCGTGTGTCTCGTTCGCGCTCGGTGTCTGGTCGTGGTCGTGCTGCTCCCCCGTCTGTACGTTTTTGTTCGTTTGCGGCGTGCCTGCCGACGTCGTCCCGTCGCGACCTTTCAACCGAAAGTGTGGCGCCCGAAGGTGAACGAACGTAACCCTGACCTCGGCGCTTTACGCTGAGCCGAGCGAACCGAACCGAACCGAACCTAACCTGTGGTGTGGCGAGGTGAGCTCAGCCTGTGAGCCCCTAACGTCTACGTAAGGTAAGCTGTCCGGCTCACGCCTCACGTTTGAACGCTTTTTTAACCTACGTTTGACGCTTCTTAACCTAGCACTGACCCCTTAACCTAACCTAACGTGTAACCTAACCTAACCTAACCTAACCTCTGACGCCTGACGTGTTTGAATGCTTAACCTAGGTTTGACGCTTAACCTAACCCAAGTCCCCTTAACCTAACCCACGTCCACCTAACCTAACCTAACGTAGACGTGTAAACGTAATGTGTAACGCGTAACGTGTAAGGTCGGCTGTCGTGTGTGCTTGACGGCAGATTGGGTTGGTCTGTAGATTCGGATTGCGGTTTGCCTCGGTCGAGGGGTTGTGGGTGGGAAGCGGCGAGGGGCGGCGGCGCCTGTTGCGCAGGCGGCGTCCGTTTGCGGCGGGCAATTGTTGAGAAACGGCTGTGAATGTTGGCGGGCGAGAGGAGGAGGACGGCGCGCGATGTGGCCCGACGGCTGCGGGCCGATCGGGAAACGGCGGGAGGGCGACGGAAGGCGATGGGGCGGCGGAGGCGCGTTTGCACGGCCGTCATCGCCGCACGCCTCGGCTTGTGTGGCTGTGGCGCCGGCCGCGCTGGCCGGGCTGCCGCGGCGACGGTGTGGGAGTTTTGCCGAAGGTTTGGCCATTGTGGCGGGTCGTCGGCTGGGGCTGTGGGGGCGGCATTTGGGCGGGGGCGGCGATTCTCGGCGGGCCGACCCAGGCTGTAGCGCGCGGTAGCTGCAGTTTGGCCGTGGTTTGCGGCGCTGCCGTGGCGACTGGTTGGCGACTGTGGTGTGGCTGTGTGTAGCCCCATCCTCGGTGGTTTGAAAGGCGCGGGCGGTTGTGGCGCAGGTTTGGGGCTGCTCCGCACAGGCTGTCGGACGTTGGGCGGTAGCAAGCGCGGGAGGCGCGGCGCGGCGGCGCGCAGAGTGGCGGCCGCTCTCTCGGCCGTCCGCGCCCGCCCGCGACACTGGCTGGGCCTTGTGATTCTCTGCTCTGCTGCTGTGCTGTGCTTGCGTGCCTGCCGTCCCGCTCGCTCTCGCTGTGTGTTACGCGCGTCGTCGAAATGGCAGATCAGGCGGCTACGAACGAGACTGCTGCGGCACCCGCCGCCACCGGCACTACGAAGAAGGCCAAGTCTGCGTCGTCTGCGAAGAAGCCGCGCGCCAAGCCTGCGCACCCGCGCACCTCTGAGATGGTGACGGCCGCCATCAAGAGTCTGAAGGAGCGCGGCGGGTCGTCGCTGCAGGCGATCAAGAAGTACATAGCCGCGCACTACAAGCTGGACGCGGAGAAGCTGGCGCCGTTTATCAAGAAGTACCTCAAGTCGGCCGTCGTGGCGGGCGAGCTGGTGCAGACGAAGGGGAAGGGCGCGTCCGGCTCGTTCAAGCTTGCCGGCGCCGGCGGCGGGGGGGCGGCCGAGGGCGGCAAGGCTCGTGCTGGCGGTGCCAAGAAGAAGCGCGCCGCTCCGGCCAGCAAGGAGAAGAAGGGCGCCCGTGCGGCCGGCGCAAAGAAGGCTGGTGGCGTGAAGGCGGCGACCGGTCGGAAGGCGGGCGCCGCCAAGAAGGCGTCTGCGGCGTCGGCCGCTCCCGCGGGTGCGAAGAAGGCGGCTGCGGCCAAGCCGGCCAAGGCCAAGTCGCCGTCGAAGGCGAAGAAGGCCGCCAAGGTTCCGACGAAGAAGCCGAAGGCGCCGCGCCCGAAGAAGGCGACGACGCCGTCTAAGGCGAAGGCTTCGCCCAAGAAGAAGAAGTAGAGTAGAGGAGAAAGAGATGGGAAAGGAAGGGTTTGGCGCTTGACTCCGTCGTCCCCACCCCCCGTCGTCGTCTAGTGGCGCGCAAGAGACGCGCGGCCCAAAACGGCCCTTCTCAGGGCCATCAAAGCACGTCGGGGAAGGTTTTGATTGTCGTGTTGCGTTTGGTGTGGGTGTCTGTCTGGCGTTTCTGTATGCCCGTGGGGATGCTGTTTGCGTGCCGTGGTGGTTGGATTGCGGGGGTCGGTGGCGGGTGTGGGCGGCGGTAGCGGTAAGCGGTGTTGTTGTTGTCGTGGTTGATTGTCGCCGTGTTTGTGGCGGCGGCCGACGGTTGGTTTTCTGTCACGTTGTTTTGTTTGAATACGTTGGTTGGCTTGCCTGCGTTCGTTCTTCTCGGATGTCTGTCTTGTCTAGTCGTGTCTGGTCTGTGTTTTGTTTTGTTCCTTTGTGTGTGTTATGTTTTGCAACGGGGGGCACGTTGAGATGTGGAAGGAGTCGGCGGGGATTTCGGTGGCGTGTAGAGCGAGCGAGCGAGCGCGCCTGCCTGGCCGTTGGCCGTCGGAGTGGAGTGCGGGTTTTTTTTGTTTTCGAAACGAAAGCGGCGGGCGGCCGGCCAGCCAGCCAGCCACCCACCCACCCGTGCGGTGTGACGTCGGCCGTTGGGTATTGTGCGCTTTGAGCGCCGGGGAGGGATGATGTGTGATTGTTGCGCGCTGCTAGCAGGCAGGCAGAGTGAGCGGGTGTGGCGGACGGACGGGAAGTGGTGGTTTTTGTTTTTGGGTTGCGGGGCGAGAGGCAGGCGACCGACAAAGTTTGCTCGCGACGGAGAGATGTTAGTGGCCCTGAAAAGGGCCGTTTTTGTTTGTGCGGTGCGGTGCCGCGGCGCGGTTTAGGCGCGCTCGCCGCGGATGCGGCGCGCGAGCTGGATGTCCTTGGGCATGATGGTGACGCGCTTGGCGTGGATTGCGCACAGGTTGGTGTCTTCGAAGAGGCCGACGAGGTAGGCCTCGCTGGCCTCCTGCAGGGCCATGACTGCGGAGCTCTGGAAGCGCAGGTCGGTCTTGAAGTCCTGGGCGATCTCGCGCACTAGGCGCTGGAATGGCAGCTTGCGGATGAGCAGCTCTGTGCTCTTCTGGTAGCGCCTGATTTCTCGCAGGGCGACGGTGCCCGGCCTGTAGCGGTGGGGCTTCTTGACGCCTCCGGTGGCGGGCGCGCTCTTCCTCGCCGCCTTGGTGGCGAGCTGTTTGCGCGGCGCCTTTCCGCCGGTGGACTTGCGGGCCGTTTGCTTTGTGCGGGCCATGGCGGTAGCGGTAGCGGTAGCGGAGCGGCGTGCGTGGAGGTTAGGTGCGGCGCGGCGTCCGGTGCTGCCTTGACAACGGGCCCGCGCGCCTCCGTGCTGCGCTTATATGCCCTCGGTTGCGCGTGGTGGGGGGGAGGGCGGGCCAGAGTCTATATAGGGGGGCGGCGGGCGCGCTGGGCGCAGACCGTAGCCGACTCGCCAGCCGCTGCAGCTGCTGTTTGTGCACGTTTTGCTTTGCCCGAGGAAGGAAGGATGACAGGCCGCGGCAAGGGAGGAAAGGGGCTCGGCAAGGGTGGCGCCAAGCGGCACCGCAAGGTGTTGCGCGACAACATCCAGGGCATCACGAAGCCCGCCATCCGCCGCCTGGCTCGCAGGGGCGGCGTGAAGCGCATCTCTGGTCTGATCTACGAGGAGACCCGCGGGGTGCTGAAGGTGTTCCTGGAGAACGTGATCCGCGACGCGGTGACGTACACTGAGCACGCCAAGCGCAAGACTGTGACGGCCATGGACGTGGTGTACGCCCTGAAGAGGCAGGGGCGCACCCTGTACGGTTTCGGCGGTTAGGCTGCGTCGCAGCGGGCGCTGGCCTTCCCGCGGCCGTGCTTGTGGGTGGGAGAGACTAGAAAACGGCCCTTTTCAGGGCCACCACACTGTTCGGAAGTTGAAAAGTGCGAAAGAGTCTGTGTTGTTGTTGCTGCGTGTGTGCGCTGTGTTGTTTGTTTGTTTGTTTCTTTCTTTCCGTTTGAGCGACGTGATGTGACTGGGAGGGGAGAAGGAAAGGAAACGTGTCATGTGGCTGGCTGTGTGTGGAGCTGCTTCGTTTGTGTGTTTGTTATTGTGTGTCTTTGTATCGATCGCGACGGAGATGGCGGGCTGTGTGTTGTTGTGCGAGAGGCGGTGATTATTTGCTTGCGTGGTTTGGCTCTGTGTGTTTGTTTGCGGCGGCGTTGGGGTTTCCGAGGCAAGGCGTGTGGGCATAGGCGGCCGGATCAGCTGTTTCGTTCGTGTCGACGGCCGTTGCGCGCGGGAGTGGAGGGCGGTGTGTCGACACGCCTCCCTTTAACAATGGTCATTGTTGCTGCCGTTGTCGGTTTGGAAGGCGACTGCGACCGTGCAAAATGTGTGTGTGTGTGTGTGTGTGTTGGGCCACACGGGCTGTGTGGACGACAAGATGGCGGACGTGCGCCGGCGGCGGCTGTGCTGTGACAGTGCAAAGTTAAAACAAAACAAGGTGCGGCGAGGACGACTGAAATTTTGCTTTGGACGTAGGTTTGTGTGGTGGCCCTGAAAAGGGCCGATTGTTGTGGGCCGGGCCGAGCCGGCAAAGCGCGTTGCGTGCAGGGGAGCACGCGGCGGCTGCGATTGCCTGGCCTCCTTTAGGCCTTCTTCTCGGTCTTCTTTGGCAGCAGGACGGCCTGGATGTTGGGCAGGACACCACCCTGTGCGATGGTGACGCCCGACAGGAGCTTGTTGAGCTCCTCGTCGTTGCGGATGGCAAGCTGCAGGTGGCGCGGGATGATGCGCGTCTTCTTGTTGTCGCGGGCCGCGTTTCCGGCCAGCTCGAGCACCTCAGCCGCGAGGTACTCCATGACGGCGGCGAGGTAGACGGGCGCCCCGGCGCCGACGCGCTCTGCGTAGTTTCCCTTGCGCAGGAGGCGGTGGATTCTGCCGACCGGGAACTGGAGCCCAGCCCTGCTTGAGCGGGACTTTGACTTGCCCTTCCCATCCGCCAGTCGTTATGTCCCAAGAAGAGGAGAGCAACACAGGATTTACCTGACGGCATTGCCTGCATTCGTCTGAGGAGAAAGGGTGTGTTGAACTTCTTTATTTGGTGTATGGCATCGGGGTATGCGGGATCATAAAAGAAAATCATAGGGACGGAGCTGCAAGCAGCGTCCGTTTGGTGCACTCCCGAGTCTCAGCGGTCGAGGAGTGCAACAGGCCGCTGATAGCGGTCACGAACATCTTGAGGTGCGCCAACGTCTCGAATGAGGGGATTGGCAGAGGCGCGCGACCGTCGGTAAAAACGGCTGGCATTCTGCTGGATGCGGGGCATCACTTCCAGTTCATCAGCTGCATGGTGGAGGTATTGATGCGGAAACTGCGGGTGTACATGGAAGACCCGCCGGAGGATCTTATTCTGTTGCGCCTGAAGACGCTGAATATGCGTGGGAGCCGCATTGCCCCAGGCCTCACACGCATAGTCCACAATTGGTCGTATAAATAAGCGGAAGATGAGGAGGCCATTCCGGATGGAGAGGTCAGACCCTTCATTAAGGAATGGGTACAGCGCACCCATCCGCTGGTGGACTTTGGCACGCACGGCGTCGATGTGTGGCTTCCACAGTAGGCGATCGTCCATGATAACGCCCAGGTACCGGACGGTCTTCTGCCAGGGGAGGGCGGTCCCATACAGTCGAAGTGGCGGGGCCGGCATCGTCGTCTTCCTCGTAAAGACGATGGCCTGCGTCTTCAGGGGGTTGAACCGGATGCGCCAGCGAGCTGCCCAGATCTCGAGGTCGTCGCATGCCTGCTGCAACCGGGAATGCATGGCGGCATGCCACCGGCTCCTGGTGTAGAGCATCGTATCGTCGGCGTAGACGGCTTTCTCCACTCGGGGCGACGTCGGAAGGTCCGAGGTAAATATAGTATAAAGGACGGGGCCCAGGACGGAGCCCTGCGGCACCCCGGCGACGATAGGTCTGGCAGTGGAGAGAGCCGCATCAACGCGGACAGCGAAAGTACGGTGCTGCAGGTACGACGCAATGAGGCGCACGTACGCTCGGGGAAACCCAAGGTGGTCCATCTTCCAGAGAAGTCCAGCATGCCAAACACTGTCAAAGGCCTTCGTGACATCTAGAAGAACCGCTCCACAGTATTCCCGGTTGTTGAAGGCGCGAGTGATGTACTCCACAACACGTACAATCTGCTGGGTCGTGGAGTGGCCGCTGCGGAATCCAAACTGTTCCGGGGGGAGGATTTCCCGAATATCCAGGATGGTCCGGAGTCGCTGAAGAAGAAGCCGCTCAAACAGCTTGCTGATGTGCGGAAGCAAACTGATAGGCCGGTAGGATTTTGGGTCCTTCCGATCCTTGCCCGGCTTAGGAACAGCAATAACGATGGAGTGCTTCCACGCTGCAGGGTAGGTGCGAGTCCGCAGAACCCAATTGAAGATGGCAGTGAGATGAACCACAGCCAGGAGCGGCAGGTTCTTCAGGACCCGGCCGGTAATGTCGTCAACACCTGGAGCCTTGGACGCCGGGAGAGCCTTGATGCTTGCACGGACTTCGGCCACTGAAATAGGTGGTATGTCGTCACGGTCCTCCTCCCCGTCCCCGTGGAGGATGGTCTGCACTGCTGCGTCAACCTGGTCGACGTGTAGCTGGTCCACATCTTCTTGAAGGGGGGTAAAATTCTCCTGAAAGATGTCCGCAAGGAGATTCGCCTTATCCTCATGTAGATAGGCCGTCCCAGTCGGTGTTGCAAGAGGGGGCATCCGTGTCCTGCGCTTCGTAAAAAAGCGGACCGCATTCCAGTGCATGGGGTCAGGGGTGAACGCCTGCAGTTTCTCAGCCCAGCGTCGATTCTTATGCTGGACAATTGCGGCCTTGATGTCACGGCGCAGGCTGTTGATGTGGCGCTTCAGCTGTGGGTCCCTGGTCACACGCCATTCCTTGCAGAGGCGATTACGTGTGCGGATGTCCTGGAGGATTTCCGCCGGGAGAGTGGAAGATGCGACTGTGCTGGTGCGCGGGCGGGGCGTCGCTCCCACCAAAGCTGCGGTGAGTGTATCAGCAAACTGGGCTGCAGAGGCCTCGTGAACGCCGACGCCATCCACCTGTCGCTGCAGGGCTGCAGTAACTCGTCGCTGGAAGCAGGGCCAATCCGTGTGGTTGAAATTGAGGTGGCCCGGACTCTGCGCCGGGGCGACGTCCAGTTGAAAGAGAACGGGCAGATGGTCGGAGTTCAGTTCGTGAAGGACTTCAGCAGTCAGGAACTGATTAAGTCCCCGAGTAATGGCGATGTCAAGAATGTCGGGCCTCCCTCTGCTAGGATAACACGTCGGCTCCACGGGCCCACAGACATACGCGTTCACCTCTTCAGTGGCCTGGAGTAGAAGGCGCCCATTACGATTGGTGACCAATGAATTCCAGGCCGCATGTTTGCAATTAAGGTCACCTGCGATGAAATATTTGCCTGGAGTCCGTAGAAGGAGACGGGCATCATCGATGAGGAGCTGGCGGCGAGGGCTCCGGTAGACAGCCATGAACGTGACTGGTCCAGTGGCTGTTTCAACCTGGACAGCAGTAACTTCAATAGACCCGATGGCAGGCGGTTGAATTTCACAATGCGGGATGGAGGAGCGGATGAAGATCGCCGTGCCACCCCCCTGCGTCGGTCTGTCGGTCCGAAAGCATCGGTAATTTGCGATGTTGGAGCGGATGCCTGGCTTGAGAAATGTCTCATTCACCAGGCATATGTCCACGTCATGTTCAAACAAGAACTGCCGGAGCTCCTCAAGGTCGTAGGTGAGGTTGGCGGCGTTATAAGCCACGATGCGGAAATCATCCAAGCGGCGGCGTCTAGGCATGCTGGGCTACTGAAGTGTCTGCAGTAGGAGCCTGAAGGCTGCGTGAGATCGTCGCCTCCACCGTGGCGGCGATGGTTGCAGGCAGGTGGACGATGGCATTGGTCAACTCGGTCACCATCGTGGTCAGATGCTGCAGCAGCTGGAAAACGTCGTGGAGCCCAACAGTAGGCACCGCAGTGGGTGAAGGAGAAGCTGGCTGGCGGTCCTGGCGCGGAAGAGGCGGCGGGACGCTTGGCACCTCGGCAGCTGCAGTAGCCCGTGGGTGGGAGACGCCCTTCAGTGCATCGGCCACTGTGACACCGGGCTGGATCCTCGCGGACCGGCGTTCCATGAGGGAGGGCCACGTACGGTTGTCATTGGCCGGCCGTGTGGGCGGCGGTTGGCGCCGCCGGCGGGTATCAGCACGTCGGGAAGGCGGGACGGGAGGAAGACCCCGCTGCCGACGGCTAGCCTCCTTATG
The DNA here is from genome assembly GCF_023864345.2 of Schistocerca serialis cubense. NCBI lineage: Eukaryota > Metazoa > Arthropoda > Insecta > Orthoptera > Acrididae > Schistocerca > Schistocerca serialis. The sequence continues at coordinate 13,461 of NW_026047806.1, forward strand.
CTTCGCGCAGGAACGAAAATTGGCAGGATGACTGCCTCCACACAGGCCACAGACGGGCGGCTCATCCTTGCTTCGTGGACAAAGGCGGCTGTCGTGGCCAGCACCACACTTGACGCACATAGGCGGCATAGTGCAGTGACGGGCCACGTGGTTGAACCCTTGGCACCGGAAGCATTGGACCGGGCCACGGGACTTCCGCAGACGTTCCACGGTGACGGAGAGGTCGTAAATCCTGGTTAGCTGGAATATTTCCCGATGCCGAGGAGTGTCCTGCAGGACGACGACGCGGTGGCCAGTAAGCTGATTGGTCCCGGGCATACGATGGTAATCCACCACCGTCGCGACGAAGCCGAGGTCCTCCAGTTCTTCCTTCAGTTCGTCATGGGTTAGAGACGCCGGAATGTGCTTCAACAGCGCCTTCAGAGTCGGCGGACGGACCGCTGGATAGGTATACATGGGGATACCCTCTCGCCCAACCATATCCATTACGGTCACATAATCCTCAGTACAGGAGAGGTTGAGTTTGAGGGTATCACCCCCTGTCTGCTTGGCAGTAAACGACTGCTTACAATGTTCCTTTAACCACGTGTGCAGTTGCTTGTAGGAGTTCTTAAACTGCAACACAATGGGCGGCACCTTCCGCTGCAGCTGAGGCGGGGACGGTTGCTGCTGCGCCCCCTGCTGTGGCTGTTGCTGCTGGGGCGGTGGAACGTCGTCCGCGCCGTCTTGGATGACGTCGTAGCGGTTAGACGTTGGCACCGCGTCCGTGTCAGGCCGCCGCTGCGGCTGCTTCGAGACCTTCTTCTTTGGTGGCTTCCGGAAACCGTCATCTGCCCCGGTGGCGGCGTCGCCGGTACGCTTACGACTATGCTGCTGGTGGCTGTCGTCATCTTCACCCGAAGAGTCATGAGTGCAATCCATACCGAGATCCAAAGTCCTTGCACAGGTCGTCAACAGATCGTTTTCACGGAGGCGTTGCCTGGTCATCATAGGTGGGGGGCCGGATGAGGCCGCCGACGAAGTATTCTCCGCCGGACGGCGATCCGCCACACCCTCAGCCGGAGTAGCGTCCGTAGACATAACGAGCTCTCGCGCGACACGTCCGCTCTCGTCGGAAGACTAACTCCTGACTTGCCCTTGACTTTGCCTCCCTTTCCGCGTCCGGACATGGCGATGGGCTAGCGACGGTGCACACGAAACGGAAACGAAAACGACCGGTGCGAGCGGCAGCGAGTCGAGCAGCGGAGTGCGTGCCGGCGCAGCCGGGGTGGGGGTGCTTTATGGGCTCGGGTGCGGCGGCCGGTTGCGCGCGCGCCCCATTGGTCGGCGGCCGCAACAGGGCGAGCTGGTAAAGGTGCGGCGGCGGCTGGCGGCGGGTGCCACTGTGTGGGGAGACGCTGACTAGAGCGGAGCGCTTGCTACTGGTGTTGCTGCTGCCGTACGTTGGTTCGAGATGCCGCCCAAGACTAGCGGGAAGGCCGCCAAGAAGGCTGGCAAGGCGCAGAAGAACATTTCGAAGGGCGACAAGAAGAAGAAGCGC
>NW_026047806.1:20000-44492 GCF_023864345.2 Schistocerca serialis cubense
AAGGGCGGGGGCGGAAGGAAGGCAGGAAGGACAAGAGGCGAGGCGACGGCTTGCTTTGTGTATCGGTCGGTCTCTGGCTATGCTTCGTTTTCTGCAGCAGGGTCGGTGCGCGGCGTGGCTCGCGGCAGTGGGAACGCCTGGTGGCTGGACGGCCAGCAATGCGGTTGGATGGGCGGCCACAGCACCGCACCTGTGCCCGAGGAGGAGACGCTGGCGGCGGGCCCTGAGGTGAGGCCGGCTCGGCTGGGGCTGTGGATGTGTAGGTGTGCGCCGCTGCTGCAACAACGGGTAAAACGCGAGAAGAAGGGATGGCGGTAGAGAGAGGAGAAAAAAAAAAAAAAAAAGGTCGTGTTGTGTTGATGCGCAGGCAGACGCGTACAGAGGGACGAGCCCGGTCTGCAGCAGGGTGTGGCCGTGCCGAGTGCAGAGCAGCGGCGGCTCGGTTCGGTTCGGCCCGGCCCGGCGGGCCGCGCTGTTGTCGCGGACGTGAGCGCCCCCTGGCGGGTGGCCGGAGGCGGCGCGGCGTGTTGGACGTGTGGCTGGTGGCAGTGCACAATTTGCGAGTGGCTGGCGGTGTGGTGTGGCGGTTGGCGCGTCGGGCGGCGGAGAGGTATGTGTTGCGGGCGCCCTTTGCTGCGCTGCGTCGTTGCGTGTGCCGTACAGGGCGGGCGCTTGTCGACTGTGTGGCGAATTGGCGTGAAACGGCTGCCGAGAGGGTGTGTGGTAGCGAGCCGGTCGGTGGTGTCAGTGCGAAGGGGAATGTGCGTGCGTGTTTGGCGGTTTCGGTGTGCTTTTTGCGGCGTGAGAGTGGGAATTAGTGGGGCCGGCTGTTGTGTTGGTTCCTTGTGTCTTGTGTCGCGTAGCTTGATGGCAACGTGGAAGGACGCCGGTTTCGTTTTCGTTTCGAGCCTTGCGTGTGGTTGTCGACGTTGACTGGTTGGCGTGTGCCGATGCACGTGCATGTGTGGGTCGCGAGTGCGTTTTTGGCTGGCTGTGTGTGTGTGTGTGTTTTGGGGGGGAAGGGGGAGGCGGTGGTGAAAGTGCAGTCGTCGGGTGGGGCTGGGGCTGTGCGTCGTGGCGGAAAGGTGGTAGGTTGCGGGAAGCGAGCCCGTCGTTGACGGTGTCGCGTGAGTTGTGAATCGAGTGGGGCGCGGGGCGCGGGGCGCGGGACAGGAGCAGCGTGCCGCTGCGTCGTGGTCGTCAGCAGAGGCTGTGCGTGTGCTTGTCCTTTTTGTGGGCGGTTCGTGCGAGGCGTTTTTGTTTTGTGTTGCCCTAGTTGTTAGTTTATTTTGTTTGTGTTTGTTATTTTGAGACGACGACTGGTTGGTGGCGTGCGCGCGAAGTGGCGGTGTGCGCTTCCCGTGTCGTTTGTGTTGTTTTGTTTTTTTGTTTTTGTGTTTTTTTTTTTTTGCACTGGGCCCCGGTGGGTGGGTGCGTGCGTGTGTGTCGATTGCCGGCTGGCGAAAGGTGCGCCATCGGCGGGGTGGGTCGCCGGCACAAGTAGAGGCGGCGGCGTTGTTGCTGTTGTTGTGTGGTGTTTGTTTTGTTCGGCTGTGTCGGCGAGCTGTGTTGCGGTGCGTGTGAATGGTGGTGCAAAAGTGCTGGCGTTGGGGCTGCGACTGCGACGGCGGCGAGCCGCGGGCGCGCCATTGATAGTGATGTTGTGAACAGCGGCTGTGTACGGTAGTGGTGTTGTTGTAGCACGACGTGCATCCGGGCCGGCGCGGAAAGCGCAGTTGCGGGCGGTTGCCCTTCGGTGCCAGCCATGTCTGTCGCGTGAGCGGCGGGTTGCTCTGGTGTCGACACGTGGTGCTCTGGGGGGTTGTTGTGTGGTGCCCTTTGGCCGGTGGGGGTGGTTCGCGTGTGTCTCGTTCGCGCTCGGTGTCTGGTCGTGGTCGTGCTGCTCCCCCGTCTGTACGTTTTTGTTCGTTTGCGGCGTGCCTGCCGACGTCGTCCCGTCGCGACCTTTCAACCGAAAGTGTGGCGCCCGAAGGTGAACGAACGTAACCCTGACCTCGGCGCTTTACGCTGAGCCGAGCGAACCGAACCGAACCGAACCTAACCTGTGGTGTGGCGAGGTGAGCTCAGCCTGTGAGCCCCTAACGTCTACGTAAGGTAAGCTGTCCGGCTCACGCCTCACGTTTGAACGCTTTTTTAACCTACGTTTGACGCTTCTTAACCTAGCACTGACCCCTTAACCTAACCTAACGTGTAACCTAACCTAACCTAACCTAACCTCTGACGCCTGACGTGTTTGAATGCTTAACCTAGGTTTGACGCTTAACCTAACCCAAGTCCCCTTAACCTAACCCACGTCCACCTAACCTAACCTAACGTAGACGTGTAAACGTAATGTGTAACGCGTAACGTGTAAGGTCGGCTGTCGTGTGTGCTTGACGGCAGATTGGGTTGGTCTGTAGATTCGGATTGCGGTTTGCCTCGGTCGAGGGGTTGTGGGTGGGAAGCGGCGAGGGGCGGCGGCGCCTGTTGCGCAGGCGGCGTCCGTTTGCGGCGGGCAATTGTTGAGAAACGGCTGTGAATGTTGGCGGGCGAGAGGAGGAGGACGGCGCGCGATGTGGCCCGACGGCTGCGGGCCGATCGGGAAACGGCGGGAGGGCGACGGAAGGCGATGGGGCGGCGGAGGCGCGTTTGCACGGCCGTCATCGCCGCACGCCTCGGCTTGTGTGGCTGTGGCGCCGGCCGCGCTGGCCGGGCTGCCGCGGCGACGGTGTGGGAGTTTTGCCGAAGGTTTGGCCATTGTGGCGGGTCGTCGGCTGGGGCTGTGGGGGCGGCATTTGGGCGGGGGCGGCGATTCTCGGCGGGCCGACCCAGGCTGTAGCGCGCGGTAGCTGCAGTTTGGCCGTGGTTTGCGGCGCTGCCGTGGCGACTGGTTGGCGACTGTGGTGTGGCTGTGTGTAGCCCCATCCTCGGTGGTTTGAAAGGCGCGGGCGGTTGTGGCGCAGGTTTGGGGCTGCTCCGCACAGGCTGTCGGACGTTGGGCGGTAGCAAGCGCGGGAGGCGCGGCGCGGCGGCGCGCAGAGTGGCGGCCGCTCTCTCGGCCGTCCGCGCCCGCCCGCGACACTGGCTGGGCCTTGTGATTCTCTGATCGGACTCCGAGCAGCTTGTGCTGTGTGTCGATCACCTAGGGGCGGCGTTATTACTTCGCACCTGGTGATCGGAGCGCAAAATTGTCGTGCCGTCAGGGTGTTAGGGCGAGATAGGTGGCAGGAGAACGTGCCCGGACTAGCTGGGACTAGTAATGAGTAGTACAGGGAAAGATGAAGACCCAGGGCCTCAGACGCGGGGGCCCGACCGGGAGCAGGCCGGCCCCCCGCGCGCTGTACGTCCGCGGCCTTCGAGGCAAAGATTTAGTAGTAGGGCCGAGGCCGAGCTCGCGGGTAGGTCTGAGCCTAACTCCAACACCACACAAGATACAGACGTAGAACTAGCAATACGACAGCAGATTCAAAAATTACAAGCACAACAAGACAGAAACATGGAGACACTTCGAAATGATCAACCAGCCAATCACGACGCACCACGTTCGGACACTGACAAAAATTCAACAAATGAAGACACCAACCAAACATATGACGACGATAACTGCTCACAATATTACCGCTCATCCGACTCTGAAATTTCTGAAACAGAAGACATGGAACAGGACGATGGGGTAGGGGAATTCCAAACCCCTCCCCCACGTAAAACAGCGAAGAGGAAAAACACAGAAGATGACACCGTACCACACAAACAATTTTCCATCCAAACTGAAAATAGATTTGAACCTCTTTCACCTCCACCTCAGCGAAGCAATAGCAATGTAAATCCAGTACTGGCACCCCATCCAACTCCATCATCATCAACTGCTCCCCAAGCTACCGCCAGAAAACCAAGAATCCCGCCTATCACAATTCAGTACAAGGGACATTACTTAACGCTCAATGCCGCACTCAAGAAACATATGGACGGACCAATACAGGCGATCTACAAAGGAGACACAATCAAGTACCATTTCGATTCATTGAAGGACCAAAGAACAGCACTCGACTTTTTCCAGCACCACAACATTTCCAACTTCACGCACCAACCACAGCACGAAAGACAGTTAAAAGTAGTAATCAAAGGTTTACCTGAAACAGTGACAGAAGCTGAAGTAGATAAAGACTTACGAGACCTCAACTTTATGCCGCGCAACGTCCACCAATACAAGAAGAGAGATAATAACACGAAACAACTCAGACCCATGGATGTATTCTGTGTAACGCTTGACCGGAAACCAGAAAACGATGCCATCTACCATGTCCGATACATCCTTGATACGAAAGTAACAGTCGAATCATACCAGAACAAAGATGGTCCTCCGCAATGCAAAAAGTGCCAGGGATTTTTCCACACTGCAAATTACTGCTCCATGCCCACTCGCTGTGTCCGCTGCGGTGGCGCACATAGAGCACGAGACTGTAACCTTCCAGTTAATGCCACCTCACACTGCGTTAATTGCAAACAAGACGGCCACCCCGCATCTTTTCGCGGCTGCGAAGAATTTCAGAAAGCAATCCGGATATACAACGCACAACGACCAAGAACCACCAATCCCACAGTAGCGACAATCCAACCAACCATTAAACACACACCAATGCCAACTCCAGCCGAAGCCAGCCGCAGAGGACGGAAAACATGGACAAATATTCAGACAACCCAGGAATCACCTTCAACCACCCAGGCTCACCAGACAACAACCTCAACCTCAAACCAATCAACTGGACCTGCTTCCTTCCTCGATTTCCTAAATCATATGACAAATTTCTGGAAGAATTCACAGTGGACGAACTTCATTTCAATCATTACCACCACATTCCAAAATTTCATGACTGCACCAGACTTAGTAGCTAAAGTAATGGCAATTGTCGGCGGAATCATGAAATTCTTTGCAACCGACAATGGAAATTAGACCAACTAAGAGCCAAAACCTCCGTTTTTGTAATTTTAATGCGTCAGGGATTCACAACAAAGCAGACTTACTAAATGAATTTATTGAAGACAATAAGATTGACATACTATTTGCCACGGAAACTCATTTACGTCCATCACAGTCATTTAAACTTCGCAATATGATATGCCACCGAATAGACAGGACTAATCGACGGGGAGGCGGAACAGCCATCTTCATTCGATCTCATATTCGACACAACCCGGAAATCACGCCACAGATGACATCTCTAGAAGCCACAATCGTAAAAATTGAAACAACACAAGGGAAAGTAACCCTGGTGGCTGCATACCTCAGCCCCAGAGTTACACTCGAAGAAAACGACCTACTCCAAATATTTGACAATAACAATAAAATTTTACTGGCCGGTGATTTAAATGCTAAAAACACTACCTGGAACTCGCGAAGGAACAATGCACGTGGAAACGCACTTTATAACTTACAAGGAAGACTGAACGCCGTAATTTCCGCTCCTCAAGACATCACCTACATTCCATTCAATCACCGCCAGCAACCCGACGTCCTGGATATCTGTATAACCAAGAACCTCGATCCTGATTTACATCTCCGAACCCTTCAAGACCTCACTTCTGACCACCTACCAGTAATCGGCCACATCGGAAATGCAATAGAACCGCCTCACCCACGACACAAAACCATTATCAATTGGGACCAGTTTCAGAGATGGCTGAATAACAACATTCGTCCCACATTGGACCTAACTACCACACAAAAAATAGAAGAAGCTATCGGATTGTTAACAGACAAAATTAAAACAGCATATAAAAAAGCTTCTGCAACTACAATATTTCCGGAATCAAACACTCACAATCTGCCACCACTCATACAAGATCTAAAATACCTGAAAAATGCAGCTAGACGCAGATGGCTCCACACTCGAAACCCGGACGACAGAAGACAGTTAAACAGACTAAAAAAGCAAATCCATCACCGAGTACAGGAATGGAGAGCAGAAGTCTGGGAAGACCGCATGAGTACACTACAACTTCGTAATACAAATGACTGGAAACTCATCAAGAACCTCCGTCGTACGAAAACACACAAACCGGCTTTACTTCATAATAATAATCTCATATTCGATGCTCTTACCCAGGCAGAACTTTTCGCAGCCACATATGAACAGCAAAACACCATAGAACCACTTGGAAACCTACAACCCGACATCATACAATATCAACAACATGTCACAACTACAGCACAGAATATCCGTCAGACACCTCCGCGCGATCTACCAGAACTTACCACTCCAGCCGAATTAAAAACAATCATCAACCGACTTGGAAAAAACTCCGCTCCTGGACCGGACCTCATATCCAACATTCATCTCCAGAACCTGCCAAGGAAACCTCTCGTCCTGCTCACCAGAATCATCAATGCCTGCCTAATCAACCAATACTTTCCTCAAGCATGGAAGATTTCTAAAATAGTACCGATACCTAAACCTGGAAAAGACCTGAAGAAACCACAGAACTATAGACCGATAAGCCTTCTCCCTACGATGTCCAAGCTCCTGGAACGTATCCTGCTCCCAAGAATCCGACAACCTTTACTCGATGGCCACATTATCCGACAAGAACAATTTGCATTTCAAGAGAAACTATCAGCCGAACTCCAGATCCTCCGTATTACAGAACACATCACCAAAAACATGAACCTCTCACGATATACAGCCGCAGTTTTTCTAGACGTTGAAAAAGCATATGACAAAGTGTGGAAGGACAACCTACTAACTAAATTAAAAGACCAGACAGACATACCAGAATGTTACATTAAAATCATTGACAGTTTTCTACAGGACCGAAGATGTTTTGTTCAAATTGATAACAAACACTCAGCTCGAAAAACATTACAAGAAGGAATACCGCAGGGTTCGGTGCTCTCGCCGACCCTATTCACAGTATACGTCAATGACATACCAAAAACTGAAACTTCGACAATAGCCCAATTTGCAGACGACACGGCACTCCTCGAGACGCACCGACGGTTAGCAACGACAATAACTAGACTGCAACAACAAGTGGACCTTACAGAAAAATGGGCTAAAAGAAACAGGATTAAACTAAACCCGGAGAAGACAGTTGCCATACTATTTACACGCCGGCGCCCACAGATTCACGACCAAATTGAACTAAATGGAACGCAATTACCATGGAAAACATCCGTCAAATACCTCGGTGTAACAGTAGACAACAAAATGCTCTTCAAGCAGCATATTGAACAAAAACGTCTACGTATTTCAAGAACCATTCACGCCATTTACCCTCTTTTGGCTAGCAAGGAAATGTTCCAAAAAACGAAATTAAACATATACAAAGCAATAGTAATTCCCATGATACTCTACGGCTGCTCGTCGTGGGGCATAACCAGCAGAACAAATCGGAAACCACTCCAAACACTGCAAAATAGATGTCTAAAACTTATCCTGAATGCACCATGGTGGACGAGGACTACTCACATACATGAAGAACTTAACATGCCGACCGTCGACAGTCAAATCATCACCACAACAAGAAGACTAATCGAAAAGATTGAAAGGCTCAGACCTACCACGCAGCAACTACAGGACCTAGCAACTACAGAACCAGCCCAATGGCAAAAAATAAGAGTTCCACTTTCCATCCTTCAAGACAACTAAGAGAGGAAAAAAAAAAAAAAAAAAAAAAAAAAAAAAAAAAAAAAAAAAAAAAAAAAAAAAAATCAATAGAACAGCTCCATCAGAACAACGAACCTTCAACAAAATATAAAAATACCAAGAACGCGAGCCTAAAGGACCAACATAATGTGCCCAAAGGCTCTCCAAAGCAAACAAGGTGTCCCATTTTTGTAAAATAAATGGTGTCCCCAATAAGCAATCCTTACCCCGCACACTTGAGGGGCCAACCTCCTCCGGAGGTAGTACCCTTGCCGACGCACAACACACCAAAAAAAAAAAAAAAAAAAAAAAAAAAAAAAAAAAAAAAAAAAAAAAAAAAAAGTGATTCTCTGCTCTGCTGCTGTGCTGTGCTTGCGTGCCTGCCGTCCCGCTCGCTCTCGCTGTGTGTTACGCGCGTCGTCGAAATGGCAGATCAGGCGGCTACGAACGAGACTGCTGCGGCACCCGCCGCCACCGGCACTACGAAGAAGGCCAAGTCTGCGTCGTCTGCGAAGAAGCCGCGCGCCAAGCCTGCGCACCCGCGCACCTCTGAGATGGTGACGGCCGCCATCAAGAGTCTGAAGGAGCGCGGCGGGTCGTCGCTGCAGGCGATCAAGAAGTACATAGCCGCGCACTACAAGCTGGACGCGGAGAAGCTGGCGCCGTTTATCAAGAAGTACCTCAAGTCGGCCGTCGTGGCGGGCGAGCTGGTGCAGACGAAGGGGAAGGGCGCGTCCGGCTCGTTCAAGCTTGCCGGCGGCGGGGGGGCGGCCGAGGGCGGCAAGGCTCGTGCTGGCGGTGCCAAGAAGAAGCGCGCCGCTCCGGCCAGCAAGGAGAAGAAGGGCGCCCGTGCGGCCGGCGCAAAGAAGGCTGGTGGCGTGAAGGCGGCGACCGGTCGGAAGGCGGGCGCCGCCAAGAAGGCGTCTGCGGCGTCGGCCGCTCCCGCGGGTGCGAAGAAGGCGGCTGCGGCCAAGCCGGCCAAGGCCAAGTCGCCGTCGAAGGCGAAGAAGGCCGCCAAGGTTCCGACGAAGAAGCCGAAGGCGCCGCGCCCGAAGAAGGCGACGACGCCGTCTAAGGCGAAGGCTTCGCCCAAGAAGAAGAAGTAGAGTAGAGGAGAAAGAGATGGGAAAGGAAGGGTTTGGCGCTTGACTCCGTCGTCCCCACCCCCCGTCGTCGTCTAGTGGCGCGCAAGAGACGCGCGGCCCAAAACGGCCCTTCTCAGGGCCATCAAAGCACGTCGGGGAAGGTTTTGATTGTCGTGTTGCGTTTGGTGTGGGTGTCTGTCTGGCGTTTCTGTATGCCCGTGGGGATGCTGTTTGCGTGCCGTGGTGGTTGGATTGCGGGGGTCGGTGGCGGGTGTGGGCGGCGGTAGCGGTAAGCGGTGTTGTTGTTGTCGTGGTTGATTGTCGCCGTGTTTGTGGCGGCGGCCGACGGTTGGTTTTCTGTCACGTTGTTTTGTTTGAATACGTTGGTTGGCTTGCCTGCGTTCGTTCTTCTCGGATGTCTGTCTTGTCTAGTCGTGTCTGGTCTGTGTTTTGTTTTGTTCCTTTGTGTGTGTTATGTTTTGCAACGGGGGGCACGTTGAGATGTGGAAGGAGTCGGCGGGGATTTCGGTGGCGTGTAGAGCGAGCGAGCGAGCGCGCCTGCCTGGCCGTTGGCCGTCGGAGTGGAGTGCGGGTTTTTTTTGTTTTCGAAACGAAAGCGGCGGGCGGCCGGCCAGCCAGCCAGCCACCCACCCACCCGTGCGGTGTGACGTCGGCCGTTGGGTATTGTGCGCTTTGAGCGCCGGGGAGGGATGATGTGTGATTGTTGCGCGCTGCTAGCAGGCAGGCAGAGTGAGCGGGTGTGGCGGACGGACGGGAAGTGGTGGTTTTTGTTTTTGGGTTGCGGGGCGAGAGGCAGGCGACCGACAAAGTTTGCTCGCGACGGAGAGATGTTAGTGGCCCTGAAAAGGGCCGTTTTTGTTTGTGCGGTGCGGTGCCGCGGCGCGGTTTAGGCGCGCTCGCCGCGGATGCGGCGCGCGAGCTGGATGTCCTTGGGCATGATGGTGACGCGCTTGGCGTGGATTGCGCACAGGTTGGTGTCTTCGAAGAGGCCGACGAGGTAGGCCTCGCTGGCCTCCTGCAGGGCCATGACTGCGGAGCTCTGGAAGCGCAGGTCGGTCTTGAAGTCCTGGGCGATCTCGCGCACTAGGCGCTGGAATGGCAGCTTGCGGATGAGCAGCTCTGTGCTCTTCTGGTAGCGCCTGATTTCTCGCAGGGCGACGGTGCCCGGCCTGTAGCGGTGGGGCTTCTTGACGCCTCCGGTGGCGGGCGCGCTCTTCCTCGCCGCCTTGGTGGCGAGCTGTTTGCGCGGCGCCTTTCCGCCGGTGGACTTGCGGGCCGTTTGCTTTGTGCGGGCCATGGCGGTAGCGGTAGCGGTAGCGGAGCGGCGTGCGTGGAGGTTAGGTGCGGCGCGGCGTCCGGTGCTGCCTTGACAACGGGCCCGCGCGCCTCCGTGCTGCGCTTATATGCCCTCGGTTGCGCGTGGTGGGGGGGAGGGCGGGCCAGAGTCTATATAGGGGGGCGGCGGGCGCGCTGGGCGCAGACCGTAGCCGACTCGCCAGCCGCTGCAGCTGCTGTTTGTGCACGTTTTGCTTTGCCCGAGGAAGGAAGGATGACAGGCCGCGGCAAGGGAGGAAAGGGGCTCGGCAAGGGTGGCGCCAAGCGGCACCGCAAGGTGTTGCGCGACAACATCCAGGGCATCACGAAGCCCGCCATCCGCCGCCTGGCTCGCAGGGGCGGCGTGAAGCGCATCTCTGGTCTGATCTACGAGGAGACCCGCGGGGTGCTGAAGGTGTTCCTGGAGAACGTGATCCGCGACGCGGTGACGTACACTGAGCACGCCAAGCGCAAGACTGTGACGGCCATGGACGTGGTGTACGCCCTGAAGAGGCAGGGGCGCACCCTGTACGGTTTCGGCGGTTAGGCTGCGTCGCAGCGGGCGCTGGCCTTCCCGCGGCCGTGCTTGTGGGTGGGAGAGACTAGAAAACGGCCCTTTTCAGGGCCACCACACTGTTCGGAAGTTGAAAAGTGCGAAAGAGTCTGTGTTGTTGTTGCTGCGTGTGTGCGCTGTGTTGTTTGTTTGTTTGTTTCTTTCTTTCCGTTTGAGCGACGTGATGTGACTGGGAGGGGAGAAGGAAAGGAAACGTGTCATGTGGCTGGCTGTGTGTGGAGCTGCTTCGTTTGTGTGTTTGTTATTGTGTGTCTTTGTATCGATCGCGACGGAGATGGCGGGCTGTGTGTTGTTGTGCGAGAGGCGGTGATTATTTGCTTGCGTGGTTTGGCTCTGTGTGTTTGTTTGCGGCGGCGTTGGGGTTTCCGAGGCAAGGCGTGTGGGCATAGGCGGCCGGATCAGCTGTTTCGTTCGTGTCGACGGCCGTTGCGCGCGGGAGTGGAGGGCGGTGTGTCGACACGCCTCCCTTTAACAATGGTCATTGTTGCTGCCGTTGTCGGTTTGGAAGGCGACTGCGACCGTGCAAAATGTGTGTGTGTGTGTGTGTGTGTTGGGCCACACGGGCTGTGTGGACGACAAGATGGCGGACGTGCGCCGGCGGCGGCTGTGCTGTGACAGTGCAAAGTTAAAACAAAACAAGGTGCGGCGAGGACGACTGAAATTTTGCTTTGGACGTAGGTTTGTGTGGTGGCCCTGAAAAGGGCCGATTGTTGTGGGCCGGGCCGAGCCGGCAAAGCGCGTTGCGTGCAGGGGAGCACGCGGCGGCTGCGATTGCCTGGCCTCCTTTAGGCCTTCTTCTCGGTCTTCTTTGGCAGCAGGACGGCCTGGATGTTGGGCAGGACACCACCCTGTGCGATGGTGACGCCCGACAGGAGCTTGTTGAGCTCCTCGTCGTTGCGGATGGCAAGCTGCAGGTGGCGCGGGATGATGCGCGTCTTCTTGTTGTCGCGGGCCGCGTTTCCGGCCAGCTCGAGCACCTCAGCCGCGAGGTACTCCATGACGGCGGCGAGGTAGACGGGCGCCCCGGCGCCGACGCGCTCTGCGTAGTTTCCCTTGCGCAGGAGGCGGTGGATTCTGCCGACCGGGAACTGGAGCCCAGCCCTGCTTGAGCGGGACTTTGACTTGCCCTTGACTTTGCCTCCCTTTCCGCGTCCGGACATGGCGATGGGCTAGCGACGGTGCACACGAAACGGAAACGAAAACGACCGGTGCGAGCGGCAGCGAGTCGAGCAGCGGAGTGCGTGCCGGCGCAGCCGGGGTGGGGGTGCTTTATGGGCTCGGGTGCGGCGGCCGGTTGCGCGCGCGCCCCATTGGTCGGCGGCCGCAACAGGGCGAGCTGGTAAAGGTGCGGCGGCGGCTGGCGGCGGGTGCCACTGTGTGGGGAGACGCTGACTAGAGCGGAGCGCTTGCTACTGGTGTTGCTGCTGCCGTACGTTGGTTCGAGATGCCGCCCAAGACTAGCGGGAAGGCCGCCAAGAAGGCTGGCAAGGCGCAGAAGAACATTTCGAAGGGCGACAAGAAGAAGAAGCGCAAGAGGAAGGAGAGCTATGCCATCTACATCTACAAGGTGCTGAAGCAGGTGCACCCTGACACGGGCATCTCGTCGAAGGCGATGAGCATCATGAACAGCTTCGTGAACGACATTTTCGAGCGCATTGCGGCCGAGGCGTCTCGCCTGGCGCACTACAACAAGCGCTCGACCATCACGTCCCGCGAGATCCAGACCGCTGTGCGGCTGTTGCTGCCTGGCGAGCTGGCCAAGCACGCCGTGAGCGAGGGCACGAAGGCGGTGACCAAGTACACGAGCTCCAAGTAAGGAGGTGGCTCTGGAATGGAAGGAAGGATGGAGAAGGCTCCTCCGTTGCGAGAGCGGCAAAACGGCCCTTTTCAGGGCCACCAACTTGCCTTTTGCGGGAAGGGCGGAATTGTTGTTGTTGTTGTTTGTGTGGACGGCTGTGATGTATGTGTGCATTTTGATTGTGGGTGGGGGGGGCGCGTCAAAGCGTGTTGCGCGGGGTACGGCCACGAGGTTGGTCGCCGTGGCGTGGAATGGTGGCACGCCTCGTTGGCGTGGTTTTTGACCCATTGGTGTTGTTGGTGTGTGTGTGTGTGTGTGTGTGTGTGTGTGTGTGTGTGTGTGTGTTACCCGTCTGCGAGGGGGGACAGTGCGATCGGCGACTTTTGTGTCACCGTAACGACGGCCGTTTGCGGGTTTGTTTTGTTTGCACATCATACATGGCGAGGGTGAAATGTGAAATGTTTTTGTTTGGTTTTTTTTTTTTTTTGCCGCCCACTATTCCCTTTGCTGTACGCCGAGTTTGACAATGGTGCGACGTAACTGCAGCGTGGAGGTGTGTGAGTGACGTTGAAATGAACGTGCCATTAAGACGCATTGTTGTTGTATTGTACTGTACGTGTACGGCGACACGCACGATGATGTACCATTCGACTCTGATGTTTGATAGCCGTGTCTGACTGATTGCGTACGACGCACGCACACCGATGTCGTCATTCAAGATGCACGCGTGTCCAGTGCAGTACAGTAAGCGCGACGACGGCGGCGGCGGTCGTTTGTTTGGCGAATGTCTGTACACGTGTTTGTCTGTGTCCATCCGGTATGTATTTGTTTGTTTGAAAGTGTTTTGTGTGTCGGTGACGTGGTCCGATCCGTCGCCCCCTGAGTAACTGTCGATCGGCGCGATAGACCGGCGTCACCGCAACTGAACCGAAGTCGTGGGCACACCCGTCATACTGTTGTACACCGTCGCGCTGAGAACGGTAACGAAAGGTTGACTTTGATCGGTCGAATGTCTGGGCAGAACGTGAGGAATGAGGCAAGAGTGCAAGGAGGGGGGGCAAAAGAGAGAGGAAGGGAAAAAGGGGAGAAACGCATTCGTAGAGCAACGGAACGTTCCCGTGTCGGAGGCGTATTGGAGCCGCACTGAAATGCGTTTAACGGCGGCGCGGCTGCAAGTGTCTGCCGTGGTGAACGTTACCTTTGACGGCTGCATTGGGCTTTGCCTTTGCTTTTGCTTTCGCTTTCGCTTTCGCTTTCCCGGATGTACGTAACGTTTGTTGATATGGTTCTGAGGAAGAGTGTATGACAGTGCCGTGCCGTCCATGTTCGTGTGCCCTCCCATTGTGTGTATGCTATTGTCTGTGTACTTGAATGATGTATGTAGGTGTTAGTGGACATGTTTTACCAGTGGGGGGGAAATGGATCGTCGATAGTTGCCGTCACTCTGTCACGGTCGAGATGACGCACCCTCCGTACAGAAAGGTGTCGAGAAAGTGAGTGTGTGTGTGTGTGTGTGTGTGTGTGTGTGTGTGTGTGTGTGTGTGTGTGTGTGTGTGTGTGTGCGTGTGTGCGTGTGTGCGTGCGTGCGTGCGTCCGTGAATTGGCAGTGTTTGGAGGTGGGCGTGCCCTGCATGTGGCCCGGAAGGCTGTTCGTTAGGCGGTAGTGTTGTGTGGACAGGGGAGGGGCATGCGTAACGCTGCTGGCATGGCATTTCGGGAGATGGGAGGGGGCAAACGAGGAAACGAGGAGCGGCGGCCAAAGACGGGACGGGGAGGGGCGCGGTGTGGGTGGCTTGCGCCTGTGCTCGGCGTTGTGGTTTGTGCAAAAGAGGAGGAGAAAAACAATGTGAGTTGCCAGGGAGGGGAGCGGTGTTGTGTTGTGGTTGTCGTGGTGTAGCCGCAGACGCGGCTGTCAGTGAACGTGGCGAGACGGACGGATGCGCGGAGGGGCGGGGGCGGCGCATTTCGCCGGTGCCGTGCCGTGCCATGCCTGAAAGCCGCGTGGTCGCTGTGTTGTTGGTGGCGTGGGGGCGAGGAGAGTACCGTACGGGTGTGCTTGTGCGCCGGAAATGGGCACACTGCGCCCGCCCGTCTTGGAGGCTGACGGCTGTGGTGTGGAAATGGGGCGCGGTGATGTTGAAGCAGTTGAAGAACAGAAAAGAAACCAAGAAAACGGAAGGCGTGATGCGGCGGTGGTGGTGAGAGCGGGAAAAACAAAACAAACAAAAAAAAAAAAGAAGGAAAAACAACAAGAAAACAAAAAGTCTATCAATATTAAAATGTAAATGGAAATGGAAATGGACCCAGGTATAACCTCCCTGCACAAATAGCAGAGAGTCCGATGATAATAAAAATGTGCCAGAATGTTAACGTCCCTACAAAACAAACCCAACGATAATATTAATGAAAGAGTGAACCGTATGTAACATTGCAACAGACATAATGAAACCTGATAAATTGTATAAGGGCAGCAGCGTTGACCTTTGGCCCTGTATTCAGAATCAAAAGAGCCAAAGATCGTTACCCCAATGAAAAAGACACTGAAACACGTATGTAACATAGTAGCGATGGCGAGACATTGTAGCATCTGTGACCAGAGAGTTTGCGCTGGACTGCGCGAGTGTTGCGAGCGGTTCTCAGTCAGTCAGTCAGTCAGTGAGTAGTCGTTGCGAGTCCGTAGCTCTGTGTAGTTGAGGGCTGTACTCTGTCAGTAGTCGTCGCGTGCAGTACGCTAATAGTCGTCATGCAGAGCGGTCGGTCAGTAGTAGCAGCCGAGTGCGGTTGTGTGATGTAGGCGGTCGGCAACACTGGTCAAGATGGTGAATAAGGTATACTGTTAATTAATATAATCATTAGATAATGAAAAATTGTATTTATTGTAATTATTCTCCAACAAGTTCCCCAATAATAATTTTTATTTCAAAAGCATTTTTCAAACATTTAATTGTTTATTGAACTAAAGAGTTCGTTGCACTTCACATTTCATTCCACGTCTTTGAAGAAAAATGTCACTAAAATGACAAAAAAAGAGAATATTATTATTTGCAATGCAGTTCCTCCAAGCGCTGCGCAACAACCAGAGCAGAAATGTGACATCCATTTATTCGGAGGTAAGACTTTAATTCTGATTGTTTTGCACAGGGCCAAAGACCGTTATTTCGGTGTAATTGAAGTTTCTTGTCACTGAACGGACTTTTTTTAAATGTTGTGTGAAGACTTTATATTTGAGTCAGATTGCGAATTTCACATTTTTGTTGCCATTTTCAATACCTCTCATTGTGGGCGAGGTTACAATTAGCGCAATGTCCATTAGCATCCGTAAATAACATTGTCCATTATTTTAAATTTTGCTGGGAGGTTACAACACACACACACACACACACACACACACAAAAAAAAAAAAACAAAAAAAACAAAAAATTGCATTTATATCCGCTCCTCAATTGTAGATACCCCTTACACAGCTGTGTGCAATGAATGAGTGCTGGCTGGTAATTAATTGCACTCCTTGGAGGGAAATGCCATAGGAAGTAGTCTTTAAAAAGTGAATGTTTTTCGTTAAGAGACAAAAGTTACTTTAGAAAAAAAGTAATAGTGGGGCTTTTGTTGTTGAACAAAATAAGTACAATGAACATACGTTATCAGATTTGCGCAATGCAGCGTCACACCACCTTTTGATTATAACACAATAGACTATACATCGTCCCGAACCGTGACCAGAGTCGCGAGACGAGCAGAGCACGCCGCCGACGCCCGCTCAGTACAACCGTCCACCCGCTACTACTGTCGACCGACTACTACCTCTCCCGACTCGCGCTACAATATATATATATAACAACTGTTCCTGGCGACCCGGTGCGTGCCACTACTGTCGTCTGGCGCGGTCCAAGCGCCGACTAGCAGCGATAAAGAACTCTCTGGTCAGACAGAGATGCTGTCATGCCTCGCCATCGCTCTGGTAATGAATACATACGTGTTGCAGCGTGCGTACCACCGGAACACGCAGTGGCGGAGCCAAAGACTGTGTTGTCGAGGTCGAGTGCGAGCGGGAAGAGAGGCAGCGTCGGCACGGAGATGCAAGCGAGCGCGAGACGCACGGGGGCTGCGGCGTGGCGCGTTTGCGGTCGGCGCCTTTGGTGGCAACGGCCGGGACAAGCAGCGGTGTATGGTGTGGTGCGGGGCGGACAGGGGCGGAGGCGGCGCGACGACGGCATGGGGGCGAAAACGGGACGGGGGACGGCGGATGTTGAGAGGCGTCACGCGCGGACAGGACACAGACACAGAGAGACACACACAGATTGGAAAGGGAGGGTGCGCGGTAGTAGTTGGGAATGTGCGTACCGTGCGGGATGGGAGTGGGCGAGGAACACGGTCGTGGCCCCTGTTTTGGGTGCGTGTGATGACGTCGGTGTGTTGTGGGAAGGGAAGGCGCTGTGGCGGCGGCGCGTAATGGGCGTAGGCCGAAAAGAGAAAGGAACGTGGGCAGTGTGTTGGCAAGCGTCGGTTCGACTGCGACGTTGATGGGCAGGGCAGGGCAGGGCAGGGCAGGGCAGGGCAGGGCAAGGTTAATGGTGGTAGGAGTAGGCGTGTGGGCGCAAAAAATCTGCCGCTGCAGGCGGTGCCGTAACCGCCATGGCGGGAAGGAGAGAGGGCCAAAGAAAGAAAGAAAGAAGAAAACAAAAAAAAAAAAGGAGGGGGGGGCGAAAGTGGAGAGGCGGTGGTGTGAGAAGGGCGGGGGCGGAAGGAAGGCAGGAAGGACAAGAGGCGAGGCGACGGCTTGCTTTGTGTATCGGTCGGTCTCTGGCTATGCTTCGTTTTCTGCAGCAGGGTCGGTGCGCGGCGTGGCTCGCGGCAGTGGGAACGCCTGGTGGCTGGACGGCCAGCAATGCGGTTGGATGGGCGGCCACAGCACCGCACCTGTGCCCGAGGAGGAGACGCTGGCGGCGGGCCCTGAGGTGAGGCCGGCTCGGCTGGGGCTGTGGATGTGTAGGTGTGCGCCGCTGCTGCAACAACGGGTAAAACGCGAGAAGAAGGGATGGCGGTAGAGAGAGGAGAAAAAAAAAAAAAAAAAGGTCGTGTTGTGTTGATGCGCAGGCAGACGCGTACAGAGGGACGAGCCCGGTCTGCAGCAGGGTGTGGCCGTGCCGAGTGCAGAGCAGCGGCGGCTCGGTTCGGTTCGGCCCGGCCCGGCGGGCCGCGCTGTTGTCGCGGACGTGAGCGCCCCCTGGCGGGTGGCCGGAGGCGGCGCGGCGTGTTGGACGTGTGGCTGGTGGCAGTGCACAATTTGCGAGTGGCTGGCGGTGTGGTGTGGCGGTTGGCGCGTCGGGCGGCGGAGAGGTATGTGTTGCGGGCGCCCTTTGCTGCGCTGCGTCGTTGCGTGTGCCGTACAGGGCGGGCGCTTGTCGACTGTGTGGCGAATTGGCGTGAAACGGCTGCCGAGAGGGTGTGTGGTAGCGAGCCGGTCGGTGGTGTCAGTGCGAAGGGGAATGTGCGTGCGTGTTTGGCGGTTTCGGTGTGCTTTTTGCGGCGTGAGAGTGGGAATTAGTGGGGCCGGCTGTTGTGTTGGTTCCTTGTGTCTTGTGTCGCGTAGCTTGATGGCAACGTGGAAGGACGCCGGTTTCGTTTTCGTTTCGAGCCTTGCGTGTGGTTGTCGACGTTGACTGGTTGGCGTGTGCCGATGCACGTGCATGTGTGGGTCGCGAGTGCGTTTTTGGCTGGCTGTGTGTGTGTGTGTGTGTTTGGGGGGGAAGGGGGAGGCGGTGGTGAAAGTGCAGTCGTCGGGTGGGGCTGGGGCTGTGCGTCGTGGCGGAAAGGTGGTAGGTTGCGGGAAGCGAGCCCGTCGTTGACGGTGTCGCGTGAGTTGTGAATCGAGTGGGGCGCGGGGCGCGGGGCGCGGGACAGGAGCAGCGTGCCGCTGCGTCGTGGTCGTCAGCAGAGGCTGTGCGTGTGCTTGTCCTTTTTGTGGGCGGTTCGTGCGAGGCGTTTTTGTTTTGTGTTGCCCTAGTTGTTAGTTTATTTTGTTTGTGTTTGTTATTTTGAGACGACGACTGGTTGGTGGCGTGCGCGCGAAGTGGCGGTGTGCGCTTCCCGTGTCGTTTGTGTTGTTTTGTTTTTTTGTTTTTGTGTTTTTTTTTTTTTGCACTGGGCCCCGGTGGGTGGGTGCGTGCGTGTGTGTCGATTGCCGGCTGGCGAAAGGTGCGCCATCGGCGGGGTGGGTCGCCGGCACAAGTAGAGGCGGCGGCGTTGTTGCTGTTGTTGTGTGGTGTTTGTTTTGTTCGGCTGTGTCGGCGAGCTGTGTTGCGGTGCGTGTGAATGGTGGTGCAAAAGTGCTGGCGTTGGGGCTGCGACTGCGACGGCGGCGAGCCGCGGGCGCGCCATTGATAGTGATGTTGTGAACAGCGGCTGTGTACGGTAGTGGTGTTGTTGTAGCACGACGTGCATCCGGGCCGGCGCGGAAAGCGCAGTTGCGGGCGGTTGCCCTTCGGTGCCAGCCATGTCTGTCGCGTGAGCGGCGGGTTGCTCTGGTGTCGACACGTGGTGCTCTGGGGGGTTGTTGTGTGGTGCCCTTTGGCCGGTGGGGGTGGTTCGCGTGTGTCTCGTTCGCGCTCGGTGTCTGGTCGTGGTCGTGCTGCTCCCCCGTCTGTACGTTTTTGTTCGTTTGCGGCGTGCCTGCCGACGTCGTCCCGTCGCGACCTTTCAACCGAAAGTGTGGCGCCCGAAGGTGAACGAACGTAACCCTGACCTCGGCGCTTTACGCTGAGCCGAGCGAACCGAACCGAACCGAACCTAACCTGTGGTGTGGCGAGGTGAGCTCAGCCTGTGAGCCCCTAACGTCTACGTAAGGTAAGCTGTCCGGCTCACGCCTCACGTTTGAACGCTTTTTTAACCTACGTTTGACGCTTCTTAACCTAGCACTGACCCCTTAACCTAACCTAACGTGTAACCTAACCTAACCTAACCTAACCTCTGACGCCTGACGTGTTTGAATGCTTAACCTAGGTTTGACGCTTAACCTAACCCAAGTCCCCTTAACCTAACCCACGTCCACCTAACCTAACCTAACGTAGACGTGTAAACGTAATGTGTAACGCGTAACGTGTAAGGTCGGCTGTCGTGTGTGCTTGACGGCAGATTGGGTTGGTCTGTAGATTCGGATTGCGGTTTGCCTCGGTCGAGGGGTTGTGGGTGGGAAGCGGCGAGGGGCGGCGGCGCCTGTTGCGCAGGCGGCGTCCGTTTGCGGCGGGCAATTGTTGAGAAACGGCTGTGAATGTTGGCGGGCGAGAGGAGGAGGACGGCGCGCGATGTGGCCCGACGGCTGCGGGCCGATCGGGAAACGGCGGGAGGGCGACGGAAGGCGATGGGGCGGCGGAGGCGCGTTTGCACGGCCGTCATCGCCGCACGCCTCGGCTTGTGTGGCTGTGGCGCCGGCCGCGCTGGCCGGGCTGCCGCGGCGACGGTGTGGGAGTTTTGCCGAAGGTTTGGCCATTGTGGCGGGTCGTCGGCTGGGGCTGTGGGGGCGGCATTTGGGCGGGGGCGGCGATTCTCGGCGGGCCGACCCAGGCTGTAGCGCGCGGTAGCTGCAGTTTGGCCGTGGTTTGCGGCGCTGCCGTGGCGACTGGTTGGCGACTGTGGTGTGGCTGTGTGTAGCCCCATCCTCGGTGGTTTGAAAGGCGCGGGCGGTTGTGGCGCAGGTTTGGGGCTGCTCCGCACAGGCTGTCGGACGTTGGGCGGTAGCAAGCGCGGGAGGCGCGGCGCGGCGGCGCGCAGAGTGGCGGCCGCTCTCTCGGCCGTCCGCGCCCGCCCGCGACACTGGCTGGGCCTTGTGATTCTCTGCTCTGCTGCTGTGCTGTGCTTGCGTGCCTGCCGTCCCGCTCGCTCTCGCTGTGTGTTACGCGCGTCGTCGAAATGGCAGATCAGGCGGCTACGAACGAGACTGCTGCGGCACCCGCCGCCACCGGCACTACGAAGAAGGCCAAGTCTGCGTCGTCTGCGAAGAAGCCGCGCGCCAAGCCTGCGCACCCGCGCACCTCTGAGATGGTGACGGCCGCCATCAAGAGTCTGAAGGAGCGCGGCGGGTCGTCGCTGCAGGCGATCAAGAAGTACATAGCCGCGCACTACAAGCTGGACGCGGAGAAGCTGGCGCCGTTTATCAAGAAGTACCTCAAGTCGGCCGTCGTGGCGGGCGAGCTGGTGCAGACGAAGGGGAAGGGCGCGTCCGGCTCGTTCAAGCTTGCCGGCGCCGGCGGCGGGGGGGCGGCCGAGGGCGGCAAGGCTCGTGCTGGCGGTGCCAAGAAGAAGCGCGCCGCTCCGGCCAGCAAGGAGAAGAAGGGCGCCCGTGCGGCCGGCGCAAAGAAGGCTGGTGGCGTGAAGGCGGCGACCGGTCGGAAGGCGGGCGCCGCCAAGAAGGCGTCTGCGGCGTCGGCCGCTCCCGCGGGTGCGAAGAAGGCGGCTGCGGCCAAGCCGGCCAAGGCCAAGTCGCCGTCGAAGGCGAAGAAGGCCGCCAAGGTTCCGACGAAGAAGCCGAAGGCGCCGCGCCCGAAGAAGGCGACGACGCCGTCTAAGGCGAAGGCTTCGCCCAAGAAGAAGAAGTAGAGTAGAGGAGAAAGAGATGGGAAAGGAAGGGTTTGGCGCTTGACTCCGTCGTCCCCACCCCCCGTCGTCGTCTAGTGGCGCGCAAGAGACGCGCGGCCCAAAACGGCCCTTCTCAGGGCCATCAAAGCACGTCGGGGAAGGTTTTGATTGTCGTGTTGCGTTTGGTGTGGGTGTCTGTCTGGCGTTTCTGTATGCCCGTGGGGATGCTGTTTGCGTGCCGTGGTGGTTGGATTGCGGGGGTCGGTGGCGGGTGTGGGCGGCGGTAGCGGTAAGCGGTGTTGTTGTTGTCGTGGTTGATTGTCGCCGTGTTTGTGGCGGCGGCCGACGGTTGGTTTTCTGTCACGTTGTTTTGTTTGAATACGTTGGTTGGCTTGCCTGCGTTCGTTCTTCTCGGATGTCTGTCTTGTCTAGTCGTGTCTGGTCTGTGTTTTGTTTTGTTCCTTTGTGTGTGTTATGTTTTGCAACGGGGGGCACGTTGAGATGTGGAAGGAGTCGGCGGGGATTTCGGTGGCGTGTAGAGCGAGCGAGCGAGCGCGCCTGCCTGGCCGTTGGCCGTCGGAGTGGAGTGCGGGTTTTTTTTGTTTTCGAAACGAAAGCGGCGGGCGGCCGGCCAGCCAGCCAGCCACCCACCCACCCGTGCGGTGTGACGTCGGCCGTTGGGTATTGTGCGCTTTGAGCGCCGGGGAGGGATGATGTGTGATTGTTGCGCGCTGCTAGCAGGCAGGCAGAGTGAGCGGGTGTGGCGGACGGACGGGAAGTGGTGGTTTTTGTTTTTGGGTTGCGGGGCGAGAGGCAGGCGACCGACAAAGTTTGCTCGCGACGGAGAGATGTTAGTGGCCCTGAAAAGGGCCGTTTTTGTTTGTGCGGTGCGGTGCCGCGGCGCGGTTTAGGCGCGCTCGCCGCGGATGCGGCGCGCGAGCTGGATGTCCTTGGGCATGATGGTGACGCGCTTGGCGTGGATTGCGCACAGGTTGGTGTCTTCGAAGAGGCCGACGAGGTAGGCCTCGCTGGCCTCCTGCAGGGCCATGACTGCGGAGCTCTGGAAGCGCAGGTCGGTCTTGAAGTCCTGGGCGATCTCGCGCACTAGGCGCTGGAATGGCAGCTTGCGGATGAGCAGCTCTGTGCTCTTCTGGTAGCGCCTGATTTCTCGCAGGGCGACGGTGCCCGGCCTGTAGCGGTGGGGCTTCTTGACGCCTCCGGTGGCGGGCGCGCTCTTCCTCGCCGCCTTGGTGGCGAGCTGTTTGCGCGGCGCCTTTCCGCCGGTGGACTTGCGGGCCGTTTGCTTTGTGCGGGCCATGGCGGTAGCGGTAGCGGTAGCGGAGCGGCGTGCGTGGAGGTTAGGTGCGGCGCGGCGTCCGGTGCTGCCTTGACAACGGGCCCGCGCGCCTCCGTGCTGCGCTTATATGCCCTCGGTTGCGCGTGGTGGGGGGGAGGGCGGGCCAGAGTCTATATAGGGGGGCGGCGGGCGCGCTGGGCGCAGACCGTAGCCGACTCGCCAGCCGCTGCAGCTGCTGTTTGTGCACGTTTTGCTTTGCCCGAGGAAGGAAGGATGACAGGCCGCGGCAAGGGAGGAAAGGGGCTCGGCAAGGGTGGCGCCAAGCGGCACCGCAAGGTGTTGCGCGACAACATCCAGGGCATCACGAAGCCCGCCATCCGCCGCCTGGCTCGCAGGGGCGGCGTGAAGCGCATCTCTGGTCTGATCTACGAGGAGACCCGCGGGGTGCTGAAGGTGTTCCTGGAGAACGTGATCCGCGACGCGGTGACGTACACTGAGCACGCCAAGCGCAAGACTGTGACGGCCATGGACGTGGTGTACGCCCTGAAGAGGCAGGGGCGCACCCTGTACGGTTTCGGCGGTTAGGCTGCGTCGCAGCGGGCGCTGGCCTTCCCGCGGCCGTGCTTGTGGGTGGGAGAGACTAGAAAACGGCCCTTTTCAGGGCCACCACACTGTTCGGAAGTTGAAAAGTGCGAAAGAGTCTGTGTTGTTGTTGCTGCGTGTGTGCGCTGTGTTGTTTGTTTGTTTGTTTCTTTCTTTCCGTTTGAGCGACGTGATGTGACTGGGAGGGGAGAAGGAAAGGAAACGTGTCATGTGGCTGGCTGTGTGTGGAGCTGCTTCGTTTGTGTGTTTGTTATTGTGTGTCTTTGTATCGATCGCGACGGAGATGGCGGGCTGTGTGTTGTTGTGCGAGAGGCGGTGATTATTTGCTTGCGTGGTTTGGCTCTGTGTGTTTGTTTGCGGCGGCGTTGGGGTTTCCGAGGCAAGGCGTGTGGGCATAGGCGGCCGGATCAGCTGTTTCGTTCGTGTCGACGGCCGTTGCGCGCGGGAGTGGAGGGCGGTGTGTCGACACGCCTCCCTTTAACAATGGTCATTGTTGCTGCCGTTGTCGGTTTGGAAGGCGACTGCGACCGTGCAAAATGTGTGTGAGTGTGTGTGTGTGTTGGGCCACACGGGCTGTGTGGACGACAAGATGGCGGACGTGCGCCGGCGGCGGCTGTGCTGTGACAGTGCAAAGTTAAAACAAAACAAGGTGCGGCGAGGACGACTGAAATTTTGCTTTGGACGTAGGTTTGTGTGGTGGCCCTGAAAAGGGCCGATTGTTGTGGGCCGGGCCGAGCCGGCAAAGCGCGTTGCGTGCAGGGGAGCACGCGGCGGCTGCGATTGCCTGGCCTCCTTTAGGCCTTCTTCTCGGTCTTCTTTGGCAGCAGGACGGCCTGGATGTTGGGCAGGACACCACCCTGTGCGATGGTGACGCCCGACAGGAGCTTGTTGAGCTCCTCGTCGTTGCGGATGGCAAGCTGCAGGTGGCGCGGGATGATGCGCGTCTTCTTGTTGTCGCGGGCCGCGTTTCCGGCCAGCTCGAGCACCTCAGCCGCGAGGTACTCCATGACGGCGGCGAGGTAGACGGGCGCCCCGGCGCCGACGCGCTCTGCGTAGTTTCCCTTGCGCAGGAGGCGGTGGATTCTGCCGACCGGGAACTGGAGCCCAGCCCTGCTTGAGCGGGACTTTGACTTGCCCTTGACTTTGCCTCCCTTTCCGCGTCCGGACATGGCGATGGGCTAGCGACGGTGCACACGAAACGGAAACGAAAACGACCGGTGCGAGCGGCAGCGAGTCGAGCAGCGGAGTGCGTGCCGGCGCAGCCGGGGTGGGGGTGCTTTATGGGCTCGGGTGCGGCGGCCGGTTGCGCGCGCGCCCCATTGGTCGGCGGCCGCAACAGGGCGAGCTGGTAAAGGTGCGGCGGCGGCTGGCGGCGGGTGCCACTGTGTGGGGAGACGCTGACTAGAGCGGAGCGCTTGCTACTGGTGTTGCTGCTGCCGTACGTTGGTTCGAGATGCCGCCCAAGACTAGCGGGAAGGCCGCCAAGAAGGCTGGCAAGGCGCAGAAGAACATTTCGAAGGGCGACAAGAAGAAGAAGCGCAAGAGGAAGGAGAGCTATGCCATCTACATCTACAAGGTGCTGAAGC
>NW_026047807.1:0-55384 GCF_023864345.2 Schistocerca serialis cubense
ACCTAGCAGAAATAACTGTGAAAGTCTTAAGGTCGACTAATAATGGTGTATAACTCCTGGTGAACTGGCAGAGAAAGCTTGAAGATGTGACGTTGATAAAACGGGGAGCAACTGGCAGGAGTAACTATAACCTTCTTAAGGTAGCCAAATGTTCGTCACCAGGCGAAATACAAGGGAAAACACGAGGAGCACCTGGCAGAAATAACTGTGAAAGTCTTAAGTTCGACAAATAATGGCGTATTGCGTGTGCTGAAATGACGCAAGAAAGCTGAAGATTTTACTGTGTTAAAACGGGGAGCAACTTGCAGGAGTAACTTTGACTCTCTTAAGGTAGCCAAATGCCTCGTCACCAGGCGGTAGAAATCGGCAAACTCGGGGAGCACCTAGCAGAAATAACTGTGAAAGTCTTAAGGTCGACAAATAGTGGTGTATCACATCTGGTGAACTGGCCAGAGAAAGCTTGAAGATGTGACTGTGATAAAACGGGTTGCAACTGTCAGGAGTAACTATGACTCTCTTAAGGTTGCCAAAAGATCGCCACCAGGCGAAATACATCGGCAAACTCGAGCAGCACCTCAAGAAATAACTGAAAAGTGTTTAAGGTGGACAAATAATGGCGTATCGCTTCTGGCGAACTGGCCAGATAATGCTTGAAGATGCGACTATGGTAAAATGGGGAGCAATTGGTAGGAGTTAACTATGACTCTCTTAAGGTAGCCAAATGCCTCGTCATCAGGCGGAACAAATCGGCAAACTCGACGAGCACCTGGCAGGAGTATCTGTGAAAGTCTTAAGGGCGACTATAATGGTTACAACTCCTGGTGAACTGGCAGAGAAAGCTTGAAGACGTGAATGTTATATAACAGGGTGCAACTGGCAGGAGTAACTATGACACTCTTAAGGTAGCCAAATGCTCGTCACCAGGGGAAATACATGGGCAAACTCAAGGACCGCCTGGCAGAAGTAACTGTGAAAGTCTTAAGCTCGTCAAATAATGGCGTATCCCTTCTGGTGAACTGGCCAGATAACTTGAAGATGCAACTATGGTAAAACGGGGAGCAATGGGTAGGAGTAACTATGACTCTCTTAAGGTAGCCAAATGCCTCGTCACCAGGCGGATTAAATCGGCAAACTCGAGGAGCACCTAGCAGAAATAACTGTGAAAGTCTTAAGGTCGACTAATAATGGTGTATAACTCCTGGTGAACTGGCCAGAGAAAGCTTGAAGATGTGACGTTGATAAAACGGGGAGCAACTGGCAGGAGTAACTATAACCTTCTTAAGGTAGCCAAATGTTCGTCACCAGGCGAAATACAAGGGAAAACACGAGGAGCACCTGGCAGAAATAACTGTGAAAGTCTTAAGTTCGACAAATAATGGCGTATTGCGTGTGCTGAAATGACGCAAGAAAGCTTGAAGATTTTACTGTGTTAAAACGGGGAGCAACTTGCAGGAGTAACTTTGACTCTCTTAAGGTAGCCAAATGCCTCGTCACCAGCGGTAGAAATCGGCAAACTCGGGGAGCACCTAGCAGAAATAACTGTGAAAGTCTTAAGGTCGACAAATAGTGGTGTATCACATCTGGTGAACTGGCCAGAGAAAGCTTGAAGATGTGACTGTGATAAAACGGGTTGCAACTGTCAGGAGTAACTATGACTCTCTTAAGGTTGCCAAAAGATCGCCACCAGGCGAAATACATCGGCAAACTCGAGCAGCACCTCAAGAAATAACTGAAAAGTGTTTAAGGTGGACAAATAATGGCGTATCGCTTCTGGCGAACTGGCCAGATAATGCTTGAAGATGCGACTATGGTAAAATGGGGAGCAATTGGTAGGAGTAACTATGACTCTCTTAAGGTAGCCAAATGCCTCGTCATCAGGCGGAACAAATCGGCAAACTCGACGAGCACCTGGCAGGAGTAACTGTGAAAGTCTTAAGGGCGACTAATAATGGTTACAACTCCTGGTGAACTGGCCAGAGAAAGCTTGAAGACGTGAATGTTATATAACAGGGGTGCAACTGGCAGGAGTAACTATGACACTCTTAAGGTAGCCAAATGCTCGTCACCAGGGGAAATACATGGGCAAACTCAAGGACCGCCTGGCAGAAGTAACTGTGAAAGTCTTAAGCTCGTCAAATAATGGCGTATCCCTTCTGGTGAACTGGCCAGATAACTTGAAGATGCAACTATGGTAAAACGGGGAGCAATGGGTAGGAGTAACTATGACTCTCTTAAGGTAGCCAAATGCCTCGTCACCAGGCGGATTAAATCGGCAAACTCGAGGAGCACCTAGCAGAAATAACTGTGAAAGTCTTAAGGTCGACTAATAATGGTGTATAACTCCTGGTGAACTGGCCAGAGAAAGCTTGAAGATGTGACGTTGATAAAACGGGGAGCAACTGGCAGGAGTAACTATAACCTTCTTAAGGTAGCCAAATGTTCGTCACCAGGCGAAATACAAGGGAAAACACGAGGAGCACCTGGCAGAAATAACTGTGAAAGTCTTAAGTTCGACAAATAATGGCGTATTGCGTGTGCTGAAATGACGCAAGAAAGCTTGAAGATTTTACTGTGTTAAAACGGGGAGCAACTTGCAGGAGTAACTTTGACTCTCTTAAGGTAGCCAAATGCCTCGTCACCAGGCGGTAGAAATCGGCAAACTCGGGGAGCACCTAGCAGAAATAACTGTGAAAGTCTTAAGGTCGACAAATAGTGGTGTATCACATCTGGTGAACTGGCCAGAGAAAGCTTGAAGATGTGACTGTGATAAAACGGGTTGCAACTGTCAGGAGTAACTATGACTCTCTTAAGGTTGCCAAAAGATCGCCACCAGGCGAAATACATCGGCAAACTCGAGCAGCACCTCAAGAAATAACTGAAAAGTGTTTAAGGTGGACAAATAATGGCGTATCGCTTCTGGCGAACTGGCCAGATAATGCTTGAAGATGCGACTATGGTAAAATGGGGAGCAATTGGTAGGAGTAACTATGACTCTCTTAAGGTAGCCAAATGCCTCGTCATCAGGCGGAACAAATCGGCAAACTCGACGAGCACCTGGCAGGAGTAACTGTGAAAGTCTTAAGGGCGACTAATAATGGTTACAACTCCTGGTGAACTGGCCAGAGAAAGCTTGAAGACGTGAATGTTATATAACAGGGTGCAACTGGCAGGAGTAACTATGACACTCTTAAGGTAGCCAAATGCTCGTCACCAGGGGAAATACATGGGCAAACTCAAGGACCGCCTGGCAGAAGTAACTGTGAAAGTCTTAAGCTCGTCAAATAATGGCGTATCCCTTCTGGTGAACTGGCCAGATAACTTGAAGATGCAACTATGGTAAAACGGGGAGCAATGGGTAGGAGTAACTATGACTCTCTTAAGGTAGCCAAATGCCTCGTCACCAGGCGGATTAAATCGGCAAATTCGAGG
The DNA here is from genome assembly GCF_023864345.2 of Schistocerca serialis cubense. Lineage (NCBI taxonomy): Eukaryota > Metazoa > Arthropoda > Insecta > Orthoptera > Acrididae > Schistocerca > Schistocerca serialis. Next base: position 3,430 of record NW_026047807.1, read on the forward strand.
AGCACCTAGCAGAAATAACTGTGAAAGTCTTAAGGTCGACTAATAATGGTGTATAACTCCTGGTGAACTGGCCAGAGAAAGCTTGAAGATGTGACGTTGATAAAACGGGGAGCAACTGGCAGGAGTAACTATAACCTTCTTAAGGTAGCCAAATGTTCGTCACCAGGCGAAATACAAGGGAAAACACGAGGAGCACCTGGCAGAAATAACTGTGAAAGTCTTAAGTTCGACAAATAATGGCGTATTGCGTGTGCTGAAATGACGCAAGAAAGCTTGAAGATTTTACTGTGTTAAAACGGGGAGCAACTTGCAGGAGTAACTTTGACTCTCTTAAGGTAGCCAAATGCCTCGTCACCAGGCGGTAGAAATCGGCAAACTCGGGGAGCACCTAGCAGAAATAACTGTGAAAGTCTTAAGGTCGACAAATAGTGGTGTATCACATCTGGTGAACTGGCCAGAGAAAGCTTGAAGATGTGACTGTGATAAAACGGGTTGCAACTGTCAGGAGTAACTATGACTCTCTTAAGGTTGCCAAAAGATCGCCACCAGGCGAAATACATCGGCAAACTCGAGCAGCACCTCAAGAAATAACTGAAAAGTGTTTAAGGTGGACAAATAATGGCGTATCGCTTCTGGCGAACTGGCCAGATAATGCTTGAAGATGCGACTATGGTAAAATGGGGAGCAATTGGTAGGAGTAACTATGACTCTCTTAAGGTAGCCAAATGCCTCGTCATCAGGCGGAACAAATCGGCAAACTCGACGAGCACCTGGCAGGAGTAACTGTGAAAGTCTTAAGGGCGACTAATAATGGTTACAACTCCTGGTGAACTGGCCAGAGAAAGCTTGAAGACGTGAATGTTATATAACAGGGTGCAACTGGCAGGAGTAACTATGACACTCTTAAGGTAGCCAAATGCTCGTCACCAGGGGAAATACATGGGCAAACTCAAGGACCGCCTGGCAGAAGTAACTGTGAAAGTCTTAAGCTCGTCAAATAATGGCGTATCCCTTCTGGTGAACTGGCCAGATAACTTGAAGATGCAACTATGGTAAAACGGGGAGCAATGGGTAGGAGTAACTATGACTCTCTTAAGGTAGCCAAATGCCTCGTCACCAGGCGGATTAAATCGGCAAATTCGAGGAGCACCTAGCAGAAATAACTGTGAAAGTCTTAAGGTCGACTAATAATGGTGTATAACTCCTGGTGAACTGGCCAGAGAAAGCTTGAAGATGTGACGTTGATAAAACGGGGAGCAACTGGCAGGAGTAACTATAACCTTCTTAAGGTAGCCAAATGTTCGTCACCAGGCGAAATACAAGGGAAAACACGAGGAGCACCTGGCAGAAATAACTGTGAAAGTCTTAAGTTCGACAAATAATGGCGTATTGCGTGTGCTGAAATGACGCAAGAAAGCTTGAAGATTTTACTGTGTTAAAACGGGGAGCAACTTGCAGGAGTAACTTTGACTCTCTTAAGGTAGCCAAATGCCTCGTCACCAGGCGGTAGAAATCGGCAAACTCGGGGAGCACCTAGCAGAAATAACTGTGAAAGTCTTAAGGTCGACAAATAGTGGTGTATCACATCTGGTGAACTGGCCAGAGAAAGCTTGAAGATGTGACTGTGATAAAACGGGTTGCAACTGTCAGGAGTAACTATGACTCTCTTAAGGTTGCCAAAAGATCGCCACCAGGCGAAATACATCGGCAAACTCGAGCAGCACCTCAAGAAATAACTGAAAAGTGTTTAAGGTGGACAAATAATGGCGTATCGCTTCTGGCGAACTGGCCAGATAATGCTTGAAGATGCGACTATGGTAAAATGGGGAGCAATTGGTAGGAGTAACTATGACTCTCTTAAGGTAGCCAAATGCCTCGTCATCAGGCGGAACAAATCGGCAAACTCGACGAGCACCTGGCAGGAGTAACTGTGAAAGTCTTAAGGGCGACTAATAATGGTTACAACTCCTGGTGAACTGGCCAGAGAAAGCTTGAAGACGTGAATGTTATATAACAGGGTGCAACTGGCAGGAGTAACTATGACACTCTTAAGGTAGCCAAATGCTCGTCACCAGGGGAAATACATGGGCAAACTCAAGGACCGCCTGGCAGAAGTAACTGTGAAAGTCTTAAGCTCGTCAAATAATGGCGTATCCCTTCTGGTGAACTGGCCAGATAACTTGAAGATGCAACTATGGTAAAACGGGGAGCAATGGGTAGGAGTAACTATGACTCTCTTAAGGTAGCCAAATGCCTCGTCACCAGGCGGATTAAATCGGCAAATTCGAGGAGCACCTAGCAGAAATAACTGTGAAAGTCTTAAGGTCGACTAATAATGGTGTATAACTCCTGGTGAACTGGCCAGAGAAAGCTTGAAGATGTGACGTTGATAAAACGGGGAGCAACTGGCAGGAGTAACTATAACCTTCTTAAGGTAGCCAAATGTTCGTCACCAGGCGAAATACAAGGGAAAACACGAGGAGCACCTGGCAGAAATAACTGTGAAAGTCTTAAGTTCGACAAATAATGGCGTATTGCGTGTGCTGAAATGACGCAAGAAAGCTTGAAGATTTTACTGTGTTAAAACGGGGAGCAACTTGCAGGAGTAACTTTGACTCTCTTAAGGTAGCCAAATGCCTCGTCACCAGGCGGTAGAAATCGGCAAACTCGGGGAGCACCTAGCAGAAATAACTGTGAAAGTCTTAAGGTCGACAAATAGTGGTGTATCACATCTGGTGAACTGGCCAGAGAAAGCTTGAAGATGTGACTGTGATAAAACGGGTTGCAACTGTCAGGAGTAACTATGACTCTCTTAAGGTTGCCAAAAGATCGCCACCAGGCGAAATACATCGGCAAACTCGAGCAGCACCTCAAGAAATAACTGAAAAGTGTTTAAGGTGGACAAATAATGGCGTATCGCTTCTGGCGAACTGGCCAGATAATGCTTGAAGATGCGACTATGGTAAAATGGGGAGCAATTGGTAGGAGTAACTATGACTCTCTTAAGGTAGCCAAATGCCTCGTCATCAGGCGGAACAAATCGGCAAACTCGACGAGCACCTGGCAGGAGTATCTGTGAAAGTCTTAAGGGCGACTAATAATGGTTACAACTCCTGGTGAACTGGCCAGAGAAAGCTTGAAGACGTGAATGTTATATAACAGGGTGCAACTGGCAGGAGTAACTATGACACTCTTAAGGTAGCCAAATGCTCGTCACCAGGGGAAATACATGGGCAAACTCAAGGACCGCCTGGCAGAAGTAACTGTGAAAGTCTTAAGCTCGTCAAATAATGGCGTATCCCTTCTGGTGAACTGGCCAGATAACTTGAAGATGCAACTATGGTAAAACGGGGAGCAATGGGTAGGAGTAACTATGACTCTCTTAAGGTAGCCAAATGCCTCGTCACCAGGCGGATTAAATCGGCAAATTCGAGGAGCACCTAGCAGAAATAACTGTGAAAGTCTTAAGGTCGACTAATAATGGTGTATAACTCCTGGTGAACTGGCCAGAGAAAGCTTGAAGATGTGACGTTGATAAAACGGGGAGCAACTGGCAGGAGTAACTATAACCTTCTTAAGGTAGCCAAATGTTCGTCACCAGGCGAAATACAAGGGAAAACACGAGGAGCACCTGGCAGAAATAACTGTGAAAGTCTTAAGTTCGACAAATAATGGCGTATTGCGTGTGCTGAAATGACGCAAGAAAGCTTGAAGATTTTACTGTGTTAAAACGGGGAGCAACTTGCAGGAGTAACTTTGACTCTCTTAAGGTAGCCAAATGCCTCGTCACCAGGCGGTAGAAATCGGCAAACTCGGGGAGCACCTAGCAGAAATAACTGTGAAAGTCTTAAGGTCGACAAATAGTGGTGTATCACATCTGGTGAACTGGCCAGAGAAAGCTTGAAGATGTGACTGTGATAAAACGGGTTGCAACTGTCAGGAGTAACTATGACTCTCTTAAGGTTGCCAAAAGATCGCCACCAGGCGAAATACATCGGCAAACTCGAGCAGCACCTCAAGAAATAACTGAAAAGTGTTTAAGGTGGACAAATAATGGCGTATCGCTTCTGGCGAACTGGCCAGATAATGCTTGAAGATGCGACTATGGTAAAATGGGGAGCAATTGGTAGGAGTAACTATGACTCTCTTAAGGTAGCCAAATGCCTCGTCATCAGGCGGAACAAATCGGCAAACTCGACGAGCACCTGGCAGGAGTAACTGTGAAAGTCTTAAGGGCGACTAATAATGGTTACAACTCCTGGTGAACTGGCCAGAGAAAGCTTGAAGACGTGAATGTTATATAACAGGGTGCAACTGGCAGGAGTAACTATGACACTCTTAAGGTAGCCAAATGCTCGTCACCAGGGGAAATACATGGGCAAACTCAAGGACCGCCTGGCAGAAGTAACTGTGAAAGTCTTAAGCTCGTCAAATAATGGCGTATCCCTTCTGGTGAACTGGCCAGATAACTTGAAGATGCAACTATGGTAAAACGGGGAGCAATGGGTAGGAGTAACTATGACTCTCTTAAGGTAGCCAAATGCCTCGTCACCAGGCGGATTAAATCGGCAAATTCGAGGAGCACCTAGCAGAAATAACTGTGAAAGTCTTAAGGTCGACTAATAATGGTGTATAACTCCTGGTGAACTGGCCAGAGAAAGCTTGAAGATGTGACGTTGATAAAACGGGGAGCAACTGGCAGGAGTAACTATAACCTTCTTAAGGTAGCCAAATGTTCGTCACCAGGCGAAATACAAGGGAAAACACGAGGAGCACCTGGCAGAAATAACTGTGAAAGTCTTAAGTTCGACAAATAATGGCGTATTGCGTGTGCTGAAATGACGCAAGAAAGCTTGAAGATTTTACTGTGTTAAAACGGGGAGCAACTTGCAGGAGTAACTTTGACTCTCTTAAGGTAGCCAAATGCCTCGTCACCAGGCGGTAGAAATCGGCAAACTCGGGGAGCACCTAGCAGAAATAACTGTGAAAGTCTTAAGGTCGACAAATAGTGGTGTATCACATCTGGTGAACTGGCCAGAGAAAGCTTGAAGATGTGACTGTGATAAAACGGGTTGCAACTGTCAGGAGTAACTATGACTCTCTTAAGGTTGCCAAAAGATCGCCACCAGGCGAAATACATCGGCAAACTCGAGCAGCACCTCAAGAAATAACTGAAAAGTGTTTAAGGTGGACAAATAATGGCGTATCGCTTCTGGCGAACTGGCCAGATAATGCTTGAAGATGCGACTATGGTAAAATGGGGAGCAATTGGTAGGAGTAACTATGACTCTCTTAAGGTAGCCAAATGCCTCGTCATCAGGCGGAACAAATCGGCAAACTCGACGAGCACCTGGCAGGAGTATCTGTGAAAGTCTTAAGGGCGACTAATAATGGTTACAACTCCTGGTGAACTGGCCAGAGAAAGCTTGAAGACGTGAATGTTATATAACAGGGTGCAACTGGCAGGAGTAACTATGACACTCTTAAGGTAGCCAAATGCTCGTCACCAGGGGAAATACATGGGCAAACTCAAGGACCGCCTGGCAGAAGTAACTGTGAAAGTCTTAAGCTCGTCAAATAATGGCGTATCCCTTCTGGTGAACTGGCCAGATAACTTGAAGATGCAACTATGGTAAAACGGGGAGCAATGGGTAGGAGTAACTATGACTCTCTTAAGGTAGCCAAATGCCTCGTCACCAGGCGGATTAAATCGGCAAACTCGAGGAGCACCTAGCAGAAATAACTGTGAAAGTCTTAAGGTCGACTAATAATGGTGTATAACTCCTGGTGAACTGGCCAGAGAAAGCTTGAAGATGTGACGTTGATAAAACGGGGAGCAACTGGCAGGAGTAACTATAACCTTCTTAAGGTAGCCAAATGTTCGTCACCAGGCGAAATACAAGGGAAAACACGAGGAGCACCTGGCAGAAATAACTGTGAAAGTCTTAAGTTCGACAAATAATGGCGTATTGCGTGTGCTGAAATGACGCAAGAAAGCTTGAAGATTTTACTGTGTTAAAACGGGGAGCAACTTGCAGGAGTAACTTTGACTCTCTTAAGGTAGCCAAATGCCTCGTCACCAGGCGGTAGAAATCGGCAAACTCGGGGAGCACCTAGCAGAAATAACTGTGAAAGTCTTAAGGTCGACAAATAGTGGTGTATCACATCTGGTGAACTGGCCAGAGAAAGCTTGAAGATGTGACTGTGATAAAACGGGTTGCAACTGTCAGGAGTAACTATGACTCTCTTAAGGTTGCCAAAAGATCGCCACCAGGCGAAATACATCGGCAAACTCGAGCAGCACCTCAAGAAATAACTGAAAAGTGTTTAAGGTGGACAAATAATGGCGTATCGCTTCTGGCGAACTGGCCAGATAATGCTTGAAGATGCGACTATGGTAAAATGGGGAGCAATTGGTAGGAGTAACTATGACTCTCTTAAGGTAGCCAAATGCCTCGTCATCAGGCGGAACAAATCGGCAAACTCGACGAGCACCTGGCAGGAGTATCTGTGAAAGTCTTAAGGGCGACTAATAATGGTTACAACTCCTGGTGAACTGGCCAGAGAAAGCTTGAAGACGTGAATGTTATATAACAGGGTGCAACTGGCAGGAGTAACTATGACACTCTTAAGGTAGCCAAATGCTCGTCACCAGGGGAAATACATGGGCAAACTCAAGGACCGCCTGGCAGAAGTAACTGTGAAAGTCTTAAGCTCGTCAAATAATGGCGTATCCCTTCTGGTGAACTGGCCAGATAACTTGAAGATGCAACTATGGTAAAACGGGGAGCAATGGGTAGGAGTAACTATGACTCTCTTAAGGTAGCCAAATGCCTCGTCACCAGGCGGATTAAATCGGCAAACTCGAGGAGCACCTAGCAGAAATAACTGTGAAAGTCTTAAGGTCGACTAATAATGGTGTATAACTCCTGGTGAACTGGCCAGAGAAAGCTTGAAGATGTGACGTTGATAAAACGGGGAGCAACTGGCAGGAGTAACTATAACCTTCTTAAGGTAGCCAAATGTTCGTCACCAGGCGAAATACAAGGGAAAACACGAGGAGCACCTGGCAGAAATAACTGTGAAAGTCTTAAGTTCGACAAATAATGGCGTATTGCGTGTGCTGAAATGACGCAAGAAAGCTTGAAGATTTTACTGTGTTAAAACGGGGAGCAACTTGCAGGAGTAACTTTGACTCTCTTAAGGTAGCCAAATGCCTCGTCACCAGGCGGTAGAAATCGGCAAACTCGGGGAGCACCTAGCAGAAATAACTGTGAAAGTCTTAAGGTCGACAAATAGTGGTGTATCACATCTGGTGAACTGGCCAGAGAAAGCTTGAAGATGTGACTGTGATAAAACGGGTTGCAACTGTCAGGAGTAACTATGACTCTCTTAAGGTTGCCAAAAGATCGCCACCAGGCGAAATACATCGGCAAACTCGAGCAGCACCTCAAGAAATAACTGAAAAGTGTTTAAGGTGGACAAATAATGGCGTATCGCTTCTGGCGAACTGGCCAGATAATGCTTGAAGATGCGACTATGGTAAAATGGGGAGCAATTGGTAGGAGTAACTATGACTCTCTTAAGGTAGCCAAATGCCTCGTCATCAGGCGGAACAAATCGGCAAACTCGACGAGCACCTGGCAGGAGTAACTGTGAAAGTCTTAAGGGCGACTAATAATGGTTACAACTCCTGGTGAACTGGCCAGAGAAAGCTTGAAGACGTGAATGTTATATAACAGGGTGCAACTGGCAGGAGTAACTATGACACTCTTAAGGTAGCCAAATGCTCGTCACCAGGGGAAATACATGGGCAAACTCAAGGACCGCCTGGCAGAAGTAACTGTGAAAGTCTTAAGCTCGTCAAATAATGGCGTATCCCTTCTGGTGAACTGGCCAGATAACTTGAAGATGCAACTATGGTAAAACGGGGAGCAATGGGTAGGAGTAACTATGACTCTCTTAAGGTAGCCAAATGCCTCGTCACCAGGCGGATTAAATCGGCAAATTCGAGGAGCACCTAGCAGAAATAACTGTGAAAGTCTTAAGGTCGACTAATAATGGTGTATAACTCCTGGTGAACTGGCCAGAGAAAGCTTGAAGATGTGACGTTGATAAAACGGGGAGCAACTGGCAGGAGTAACTATAACCTTCTTAAGGTAGCCAAATGTTCGTCACCAGGCGAAATACAAGGGAAAACACGAGGAGCACCTGGCAGAAATAACTGTGAAAGTCTTAAGTTCGACAAATAATGGCGTATTGCGTGTGCTGAAATGACGCAAGAAAGCTTGAAGATTTTACTGTGTTAAAACGGGGAGCAACTTGCAGGAGTAACTTTGACTCTCTTAAGGTACCCAAATGCCTCGTCACCAGGCGGTAGAAATCGGCAAACTCGGGGAGCACCTAGCAGAAATAACTGTGAAAGTCTTAAGGTCGACAAATAGTGGTGTATCACATCTGGTGAACTGGCCAGAGAAAGCTTGAAGATGTGACTGTGATAAAACGGGTTGCAACTGTCAGGAGTAACTATGACTCTCTTAAGGTTGCCAAAAGATCGCCACCAGGCGAAATACATCGGCAAACTCGAGCAGCACCTCAAGAAATAACTGAAAAGTGTTTAAGGTGGACAAATAATGGCGTATCGCTTCTGGCGAACTGGCCAGATAATGCTTGAAGATGCGACTATGGTAAAATGGGGAGCAATTGGTAGGAGTAACTATGACTCTCTTAAGGTAGCCAAATGCCTCGTCATCAGGCGGAACAAATCGGCAAACTCGACGAGCACCTGGCAGGAGTATCTGTGAAAGTCTTAAGGGCGACTAATAATGGTTACAACTCCTGGTGAACTGGCCAGAGAAAGCTTGAAGACGTGAATGTTATATAACAGGGTGCAACTGGCAGGAGTAACTATGACACTCTTAAGGTAGCCAAATGCTCGTCACCAGGGGAAATACATGGGCAAACTCAAGGACCGCCTGGCAGAAGTAACTGTGAAAGTCTTAAGCTCGTCAAATAATGGCGTATCCCTTCTGGTGAACTGGCCAGATAACTTGAAGATGCAACTATGGTAAAACGGGGAGCAATGGGTAGGAGTAACTATGACTCTCTTAAGGTAGCCAAATGCCTCGTCACCAGGCGGATTAAATCGGCAAACTCGAGGAGCACCTAGCAGAAATAACTGTGAAAGTCTTAAGGTCGACTAATAATGGTGTATAACTCCTGGTGAACTGGCCAGAGAAAGCTTGAAGATGTGACGTTGATAAAACGGGGAGCAACTGGCAGGAGTAACTATAACCTTCTTAAGGTAGCCAAATGTTCGTCACCAGGCGAAATACAAGGGAAAACACGAGGAGCACCTGGCAGAAATAACTGTGAAAGTCTTAAGTTCGACAAATAATGGCGTATTGCGTGTGCTGAAATGACGCAAGAAAGCTTGAAGATTTTACTGTGTTAAAACGGGGAGCAACTTGCAGGAGTAACTTTGACTCTCTTAAGGTAGCCAAATGCCTCGTCACCAGGCGGTAGAAATCGGCAAACTCGGGGAGCACCTAGCAGAAATAACTGTGAAAGTCTTAAGGTCGACAAATAGTGGTGTATCACATCTGGTGAACTGGCCAGAGAAAGCTTGAAGATGTGACTGTGATAAAACGGGTTGCAACTGTCAGGAGTAACTATGACTCTCTTAAGGTTGCCAAAAGATCGCCACCAGGCGAAATACATCGGCAAACTCGAGCAGCACCTCAAGAAATAACTGAAAAGTGTTTAAGGTGGACAAATAATGGCGTATCGCTTCTGGCGAACTGGCCAGATAATGCTTGAAGATGCGACTATGGTAAAATGGGGAGCAATTGGTAGGAGTAACTATGACTCTCTTAAGGTAGCCAAATGCCTCGTCATCAGGCGGAACAAATCGGCAAACTCGACGAGCACCTGGCAGGAGTATCTGTGAAAGTCTTAAGGGCGACTAATAATGGTTACAACTCCTGGTGAACTGGCCAGAGAAAGCTTGAAGACGTGAATGTTATATAACAGGGTGCAACTGGCAGGAGTAACTATGACACTCTTAAGGTAGCCAAATGCTCGTCACCAGGGGAAATACATGGGCAAACTCAAGGACCGCCTGGCAGAAGTAACTGTGAAAGTCTTAAGCTCGTCAAATAATGGCGTATCCCTTCTGGTGAACTGGCCAGATAACTTGAAGATGCAACTATGGTAAAACGGGGAGCAATGGGTAGGAGTAACTATGACTCTCTTAAGGTAGCCAAATGCCTCGTCACCAGGCGGATTAAATCGGCAAACTCGAGGAGCACCTAGCAGAAATAACTGTGAAAGTCTTAAGGTCGACTAATAATGGTGTATAACTCCTGGTGAACTGGCCAGAGAAAGCTTGAAGATGTGACGTTGATAAAACGGGGAGCAACTGGCAGGAGTAACTATAACCTTCTTAAGGTAGCCAAATGTTCGTCACCAGGCGAAATACAAGGGAAAACACGAGGAGCACCTGGCAGAAATAACTGTGAAAGTCTTAAGTTCGACAAATAATGGCGTATTGCGTGTGCTGAAATGACGCAAGAAAGCTTGAAGATTTTACTGTGTTAAAACGGGGAGCAACTTGCAGGAGTAACTTTGACTCTCTTAAGGTAGCCAAATGCCTCGTCACCAGGCGGTAGAAATCGGCAAACTCGGGGAGCACCTAGCAGAAATAACTGTGAAAGTCTTAAGGTCGACAAATAGTGGTGTATCACATCTGGTGAACTGGCCAGAGAAAGCTTGAAGATGTGACTGTGATAAAACGGGTTGCAACTGTCAGGAGTAACTATGACTCTCTTAAGGTTGCCAAAAGATCGCCACCAGGCGAAATACATCGGCAAACTCGAGCAGCACCTCAAGAAATAACTGAAAAGTGTTTAAGGTGGACAAATAATGGCGTATCGCTTCTGGCGAACTGGCCAGATAATGCTTGAAGATGCGACTATGGTAAAATGGGGAGCAATTGGTAGGAGTAACTATGACTCTCTTAAGGTAGCCAAATGCCTCGTCATCAGGCGGAACAAATCGGCAAACTCGACGAGCACCTGGCAGGAGTATCTGTGAAAGTCTTAAGGGCGACTAATAATGGTTACAACTCCTGGTGAACTGGCCAGAGAAAGCTTGAAGACGTGAATGTTATATAACAGGGTGCAACTGGCAGGAGTAACTATGACACTCTTAAGGTAGCCAAATGCTCGTCACCAGGGGAAATACATGGGCAAACTCAAGGACCGCCTGGCAGAAGTAACTGTGAAAGTCTTAAGCTCGTCAAATAATGGCGTATCCCTTCTGGTGAACTGGCCAGATAACTTGAAGATGCAACTATGGTAAAACGGGGAGCAATGGGTAGGAGTAACTATGACTCTCTTAAGGTAGCCAAATGCCTCGTCACCAGGCGGATTAAATCGGCAAACTCGAGGAGCACCTAGCAGAAATAACTGTGAAAGTCTTAAGGTCGACTAATAATGGTGTATAACTCCTGGTGAACTGGCCAGAGAAAGCTTGAAGATGTGACGTTGATAAAACGGGGAGCAACTGGCAGGAGTAACTATAACCTTCTTAAGGTAGCCAAATGTTCGTCACCAGGCGAAATACAAGGGAAAACACGAGGAGCACCTGGCAGAAATAACTGTGAAAGTCTTAAGTTCGACAAATAATGGCGTATTGCGTGTGCTGAAATGACGCAAGAAAGCTTGAAGATTTTACTGTGTTAAAACGGGGAGCAACTTGCAGGAGTAACTTTGACTCTCTTAAGGTAGCCAAATGCCTCGTCACCAGGCGGTAGAAATCGGCAAACTCGGGGAGCACCTAGCAGAAATAACTGTGAAAGTCTTAAGGTCGACAAATAGTGGTGTATCACATCTGGTGAACTGGCCAGAGAAAGCTTGAAGATGTGACTGTGATAAAACGGGTTGCAACTGTCAGGAGTAACTATGACTCTCTTAAGGTTGCCAAAAGATCGCCACCAGGCGAAATACATCGGCAAACTCGAGCAGCACCTCAAGAAATAACTGAAAAGTGTTTAAGGTGGACAAATAATGGCGTATCGCTTCTGGCGAACTGGCCAGATAATGCTTGAAGATGCGACTATGGTAAAATGGGGAGCAATTGGTAGGAGTAACTATGACTCTCTTAAGGTAGCCAAATGCCTCGTCATCAGGCGGAACAAATCGGCAAACTCGACGAGCACCTGGCAGGAGTATCTGTGAAAGTCTTAAGGGCGACTAATAATGGTTACAACTCCTGGTGAACTGGCCAGAGAAAGCTTGAAGACGTGAATGTTATATAACAGGGTGCAACTGGCAGGAGTAACTATGACACTCTTAAGGTAGCCAAATGCTCGTCACCAGGGGAAATACATGGGCAAACTCAAGGACCGCCTGGCAGAAGTAACTGTGAAAGTCTTAAGCTCGTCAAATAATGGCGTATCCCTTCTGGTGAACTGGCCAGATAACTTGAAGATGCAACTATGGTAAAACGGGGAGCAATGGGTAGGAGTAACTATGACTCTCTTAAGGTAGCCAAATGCCTCGTCACCAGGCGGATTAAATCGGCAAACTCGAGGAGCACCTAGCAGAAATAACTGTGAAAGTCTTAAGGTCGACTAATAATGGTGTATAACTCCTGGTGAACTGGCCAGAGAAAGCTTGAAGATGTGACGTTGATAAAACGGGGAGCAACTGGCAGGAGTAACTATAACCTTCTTAAGGTAGCCAAATGTTCGTCACCAGGCGAAATACAAGGGAAAACACGAGGAGCACCTGGCAGAAATAACTGTGAAAGTCTTAAGTTCGACAAATAATGGCGTATTGCGTGTGCTGAAATGACGCAAGAAAGCTTGAAGATTTTACTGTGTTAAAACGGGGAGCAACTTGCAGGAGTAACTTTGACTCTCTTAAGGTAGCCAAATGCCTCGTCACCAGGCGGTAGAAATCGGCAAACTCGGGGAGCACCTAGCAGAAATAACTGTGAAAGTCTTAAGGTCGACAAATAGTGGTGTATCACATCTGGTGAACTGGCCAGAGAAAGCTTGAAGATGTGACTGTGATAAAACGGGTTGCAACTGTCAGGAGTAACTATGACTCTCTTAAGGTTGCCAAAAGATCGCCACCAGGCGAAATACATCGGCAAACTCGAGCAGCACCTCAAGAAATAACTGAAAAGTGTTTAAGGTGGACAAATAATGGCGTATCGCTTCTGGCGAACTGGCCAGATAATGCTTGAAGATGCGACTATGGTAAAATGGGGAGCAATTGGTAGGAGTAACTATGACTCTCTTAAGGTAGCCAAATGCCTCGTCATCAGGCGGAACAAATCGGCAAACTCGACGAGCACCTGGCAGGAGTATCTGTGAAAGTCTTAAGGGCGACTAATAATGGTTACAACTCCTGGTGAACTGGCCAGAGAAAGCTTGAAGACGTGAATGTTATATAACAGGGTGCAACTGGCAGGAGTAACTATGACACTCTTAAGGTAGCCAAATGCTCGTCACCAGGGGAAATACATGGGCAAACTCAAGGACCGCCTGGCAGAAGTAACTGTGAAAGTCTTAAGCTCGTCAAATAATGGCGTATCCCTTCTGGTGAACTGGCCAGATAACTTGAAGATGCAACTATGGTAAAACGGGGAGCAATGGGTAGGAGTAACTATGACTCTCTTAAGGTAGCCAAATGCCTCGTCACCAGGCGGATTAAATCGGCAAACTCGAGGAGCACCTAGCAGAAATAACTGTGAAAGTCTTAAGGTCGACTAATAATGGTGTATAACTCCTGGTGAACTGGCCAGAGAAAGCTTGAAGATGTGACGTTGATAAAACGGGGAGCAACTGGCAGGAGTAACTATAACCTTCTTAAGGTAGCCAAATGTTCGTCACCAGGCGAAATACAAGGGAAAACACGAGGAGCACCTGGCAGAAATAACTGTGAAAGTCTTAAGTTCGACAAATAATGGCGTATTGCGTGTGCTGAAATGACGCAAGAAAGCTTGAAGATTTTACTGTGTTAAAACGGGGAGCAACTTGCAGGAGTAACTTTGACTCTCTTAAGGTAGCCAAATGCCTCGTCACCAGGCGGTAGAAATCGGCAAACTCGGGGAGCACCTAGCAGAAATAACTGTGAAAGTCTTAAGGTCGACAAATAGTGGTGTATCACATCTGGTGAACTGGCCAGAGAAAGCTTGAAGATGTGACTGTGATAAAACGGGTTGCAACTGTCAGGAGTAACTATGACTCTCTTAAGGTTGCCAAAAGATCGCCACCAGGCGAAATACATCGGCAAACTCGAGCAGCACCTCAAGAAATAACTGAAAAGTGTTTAAGGTGGACAAATAATGGCGTATCGCTTCTGGCGAACTGGCCAGATAATGCTTGAAGATGCGACTATGGTAAAATGGGGAGCAATTGGTAGGAGTAACTATGACTCTCTTAAGGTAGCCAAATGCCTCGTCATCAGGCGGAACAAATCGGCAAACTCGACGAGCACCTGGCAGGAGTAACTGTGAAAGTCTTAAGGGCGACTAATAATGGTTACAACTCCTGGTGAACTGGCCAGAGAAAGCTTGAAGACGTGAATGTTATATAACAGGGTGCAACTGGCAGGAGTAACTATGACACTCTTAAGGTAGCCAAATGCTCGTCACCAGGGGAAATACATGGGCAAACTCAAGGACCGCCTGGCAGAAGTAACTGTGAAAGTCTTAAGCTCGTCAAATAATGGCGTATCCCTTCTGGTGAACTGGCCAGATAACTTGAAGATGCAACTATGGTAAAACGGGGAGCAATGGGTAGGAGTAACTATGACTCTCTTAAGGTAGCCAAATGCCTCGTCACCAGGCGGATTAAATCGGCAAATTCGAGGAGCACCTAGCAGAAATAACTGTGAAAGTCTTAAGGTCGACTAATAATGGTGTATAACTCCTGGTGAACTGGCCAGAGAAAGCTTGAAGATGTGACGTTGATAAAACGGGGAGCAACTGGCAGGAGTAACTATAACCTTCTTAAGGTAGCCAAATGTTCGTCACCAGGCGAAATACAAGGGAAAACACGAGGAGCACCTGGCAGAAATAACTGTGAAAGTCTTAAGTTCGACAAATAATGGCGTATTGCGTGTGCTGAAATGACGCAAGAAAGCTTGAAGATTTTACTGTGTTAAAACGGGGAGCAACTTGCAGGAGTAACTTTGACTCTCTTAAGGTAGCCAAATGCCTCGTCACCAGGCGGTAGAAATCGGCAAACTCGGGGAGCACCTAGCAGAAATAACTGTGAAAGTCTTAAGGTCGACAAATAGTGGTGTATCACATCTGGTGAACTGGCCAGAGAAAGCTTGAAGATGTGACTGTGATAAAACGGGTTGCAACTGTCAGGAGTAACTATGACTCTCTTAAGGTTGCCAAAAGATCGCCACCAGGCGAAATACATCGGCAAACTCGAGCAGCACCTCAAGAAATAACTGAAAAGTGTTTAAGGTGGACAAATAATGGCGTATCGCTTCTGGCGAACTGGCCAGATAATGCTTGAAGATGCGACTATGGTAAAATGGGGAGCAATTGGTAGGAGTAACTATGACTCTCTTAAGGTAGCCAAATGCCTCGTCATCAGGCGGAACAAATCGGCAAACTCGACGAGCACCTGGCAGGAGTAACTGTGAAAGTCTTAAGGGCGACTAATAATGGTTACAACTCCTGGTGAACTGGCCAGAGAAAGCTTGAAGACGTGAATGTTATATAACAGGGTGCAACTGGCAGGAGTAACTATGACACTCTTAAGGTAGCCAAATGCTCGTCACCAGGGGAAATACATGGGCAAACTCAAGGACCGCCTGGCAGAAGTAACTGTGAAAGTCTTAAGCTCGTCAAATAATGGCGTATCCCTTCTGGTGAACTGGCCAGATAACTTGAAGATGCAACTATGGTAAAACGGGGAGCAATGGGTAGGAGTAACTATGACTCTCTTAAGGTAGCCAAATGCCTCGTCACCAGGCGGATTAAATCGGCAAATTCGAGGAGCACCTAGCAGAAATAACTGTGAAAGTCTTAAGGTCGACTAATAATGGTGTATAACTCCTGGTGAACTGGCCAGAGAAAGCTTGAAGATGTGACGTTGATAAAACGGGGAGCAACTGGCAGGAGTAACTATAACCTTCTTAAGGTAGCCAAATGTTCGTCACCAGGCGAAATACAAGGGAAAACACGAGGAGCACCTGGCAGAAATAACTGTGAAAGTCTTAAGTTCGACAAATAATGGCGTATTGCGTGTGCTGAAATGACGCAAGAAAGCTTGAAGATTTTACTGTGTTAAAACGGGGAGCAACTTGCAGGAGTAACTTTGACTCTCTTAAGGTAGCCAAATGCCTCGTCACCAGGCGGTAGAAATCGGCAAACTCGGGGAGCACCTAGCAGAAATAACTGTGAAAGTCTTAAGGTCGACAAATAGTGGTGTATCACATCTGGTGAACTGGCCAGAGAAAGCTTGAAGATGTGACTGTGATAAAACGGGTTGCAACTGTCAGGAGTAACTATGACTCTCTTAAGGTTGCCAAAAGATCGCCACCAGGCGAAATACATCGGCAAACTCGAGCAGCACCTCAAGAAATAACTGAAAAGTGTTTAAGGTGGACAAATAATGGCGTATCGCTTCTGGCGAACTGGCCAGATAATGCTTGAAGATGCGACTATGGTAAAATGGGGAGCAATTGGTAGGAGTAACTATGACTCTCTTAAGGTAGCCAAATGCCTCGTCATCAGGCGGAACAAATCGGCAAACTCGACGAGCACCTGGCAGGAGTAACTGTGAAAGTCTTAAGGGCGACTAATAATGGTTACAACTCCTGGTGAACTGGCCAGAGAAAGCTTGAAGACGTGAATGTTATATAACAGGGTGCAACTGGCAGGAGTAACTATGACACTCTTAAGGTAGCCAAATGCTCGTCACCAGGGGAAATACATGGGCAAACTCAAGGACCGCCTGGCAGAAGTAACTGTGAAAGTCTTAAGCTCGTCAAATAATGGCGTATCCCTTCTGGTGAACTGGCCAGATAACTTGAAGATGCAACTATGGTAAAACGGGGAGCAATGGGTAGGAGTAACTATGACTCTCTTAAGGTAGCCAAATGCCTCGTCACCAGGCGGATTAAATCGGCAAATTCGAGGAGCACCTAGCAGAAATAACTGTGAAAGTCTTAAGGTCGACTAATAATGGTGTATAACTCCTGGTGAACTGGCCAGAGAAAGCTTGAAGATGTGACGTTGATAAAACGGGGAGCAACTGGCAGGAGTAACTATAACCTTCTTAAGGTAGCCAAATGTTCGTCACCAGGCGAAATACAAGGGAAAACACGAGGAGCACCTGGCAGAAATAACTGTGAAAGTCTTAAGTTCGACAAATAATGGCGTATTGCGTGTGCTGAAATGACGCAAGAAAGCTTGAAGATTTTACTGTGTTAAAACGGGGAGCAACTTGCAGGAGTAACTTTGACTCTCTTAAGGTAGCCAAATGCCTCGTCACCAGGCGGTAGAAATCGGCAAACTCGGGGAGCACCTAGCAGAAATAACTGTGAAAGTCTTAAGGTCGACAAATAGTGGTGTATCACATCTGGTGAACTGGCCAGAGAAAGCTTGAAGATGTGACTGTGATAAAACGGGTTGCAACTGTCAGGAGTAACTATGACTCTCTTAAGGTTGCCAAAAGATCGCCACCAGGCGAAATACATCGGCAAACTCGAGCAGCACCTCAAGAAATAACTGAAAAGTGTTTAAGGTGGACAAATAATGGCGTATCGCTTCTGGCGAACTGGCCAGATAATGCTTGAAGATGCGACTATGGTAAAATGGGGAGCAATTGGTAGGAGTAACTATGACTCTCTTAAGGTAGCCAAATGCCTCGTCATCAGGCGGAACAAATCGGCAAACTCGACGAGCACCTGGCAGGAGTAACTGTGAAAGTCTTAAGGGCGACTAATAATGGTTACAACTCCTGGTGAACTGGCCAGAGAAAGCTTGAAGACGTGAATGTTATATAACAGGGTGCAACTGGCAGGAGTAACTATGACACTCTTAAGGTAGCCAAATGCTCGTCACCAGGGGAAATACATGGGCAAACTCAAGGACCGCCTGGCAGAAGTAACTGTGAAAGTCTTAAGCTCGTCAAATAATGGCGTATCCCTTCTGGTGAACTGGCCAGATAACTTGAAGATGCAACTATGGTAAAACGGGGAGCAATGGGTAGGAGTAACTATGACTCTCTTAAGGTAGCCAAATGCCTCGTCACCAGGCGGATTAAATCGGCAAATTCGAGGAGCACCTAGCAGAAATAACTGTGAAAGTCTTAAGGTCGACTAATAATGGTGTATAACTCCTGGTGAACTGGCCAGAGAAAGCTTGAAGATGTGACGTTGATAAAACGGGGAGCAACTGGCAGGAGTAACTATAACCTTCTTAAGGTAGCCAAATGTTCGTCACCAGGCGAAATACAAGGGAAAACACGAGGAGCACCTGGCAGAAATAACTGTGAAAGTCTTAAGTTCGACAAATAATGGCGTATTGCGTGTGCTGAAATGACGCAAGAAAGCTTGAAGATTTTACTGTGTTAAAACGGGGAGCAACTTGCAGGAGTAACTTTGACTCTCTTAAGGTAGCCAAATGCCTCGTCACCAGGCGGTAGAAATCGGCAAACTCGGGGAGCACCTAGCAGAAATAACTGTGAAAGTCTTAAGGTCGACAAATAGTGGTGTATCACATCTGGTGAACTGGCCAGAGAAAGCTTGAAGATGTGACTGTGATAAAACGGGTTGCAACTGTCAGGAGTAACTATGACTCTCTTAAGGTTGCCAAAAGATCGCCACCAGGCGAAATACATCGGCAAACTCGAGCAGCACCTCAAGAAATAACTGAAAAGTGTTTAAGGTGGACAAATAATGGCGTATCGCTTCTGGCGAACTGGCCAGATAATGCTTGAAGATGCGACTATGGTAAAATGGGGAGCAATTGGTAGGAGTAACTATGACTCTCTTAAGGTAGCCAAATGCCTCGTCATCAGGCGGAACAAATCGGCAAACTCGACGAGCACCTGGCAGGAGTATCTGTGAAAGTCTTAAGGGCGACTAATAATGGTTACAACTCCTGGTGAACTGGCCAGAGAAAGCTTGAAGACGTGAATGTTATATAACAGGGTGCAACTGGCAGGAGTAACTATGACACTCTTAAGGTAGCCAAATGCTTGTCACCAGGGGAAATACATGGGCAAACTCAAGGACCGCCTGGCAGAAGTAACTGTGAAAGTCTTAAGCTCGTCAAATAATGGCGTATCCCTTCTGGTGAACTGGCCAGATAACTTGAAGATGCAACTATGGTAAAACGGGGAGCAATGGGTAGGAGTAACTATGACTCTCTTAAGGTAGCCAAATGCCTCGTCACCAGGCGGATTAAATCGGCAAATTCGAGGAGCACCTAGCAGAAATAACTGTGAAAGTCTTAAGGTCGACTAATAATGGTGTATAACTCCTGGTGAACTGGCCAGAGAAAGCTTGAAGATGTGACGTTGATAAAACGGGGAGCAACTGGCAGGAGTAACTATAACCTTCTTAAGGTAGCCAAATGTTCGTCACCAGGCGAAATACAAGGGAAAACACGAGGAGCACCTGGCAGAAATAACTGTGAAAGTCTTAAGTTCGACAAATAATGGCGTATTGCGTGTGCTGAAATGACGCAAGAAAGCTTGAAGATTTTACTGTGTTAAAACGGGGAGCAACTTGCAGGAGTAACTTTGACTCTCTTAAGGTAGCCAAATGCCTCGTCACCAGGCGGTAGAAATCGGCAAACTCGGGGAGCACCTAGCAGAAATAACTGTGAAAGTCTTAAGGTCGACAAATAGTGGTGTATCACATCTGGTGAACTGGCCAGAGAAAGCTTGAAGATGTGACTGTGATAAAACGGGTTGCAACTGTCAGGAGTAACTATGACTCTCTTAAGGTTGCCAAAAGATCGCCACCAGGCGAAATACATCGGCAAACTCGAGCAGCACCTCAAGAAATAACTGAAAAGTGTTTAAGGTGGACAAATAATGGCGTATCGCTTCTGGCGAACTGGCCAGATAATGCTTGAAGATGCGACTATGGTAAAATGGGGAGCAATTGGTAGGAGTAACTATGACTCTCTTAAGGTAGCCAAATGCCTCGTCATCAGGCGGAACAAATCGGCAAACTCGACGAGCACCTGGCAGGAGTAACTGTGAAAGTCTTAAGGGCGACTAATAATGGTTACAACTCCTGGTGAACTGGCCAGAGAAAGCTTGAAGACGTGAATGTTATATAACAGGGTGCAACTGGCAGGAGTAACTATGACACTCTTAAGGTAGCCAAATGCTCGTCACCAGGGGAAATACATGGGCAAACTCAAGGACCGCCTGGCAGAAGTAACTGTGAAAGTCTTAAGCTCGTCAAATAATGGCGTATCCCTTCTGGTGAACTGGCCAGATAACTTGAAGATGCAACTATGGTAAAACGGGGAGCAATGGGTAGGAGTAACTATGACTCTCTTAAGGTAGCCAAATGCCTCGTCACCAGGCGGATTAAATCGGCAAATTCGAGGAGCACCTAGCAGAAATAACTGTGAAAGTCTTAAGGTCGACTAATAATGGTGTATAACTCCTGGTGAACTGGCCAGAGAAAGCTTGAAGATGTGACGTTGATAAAACGGGGAGCAACTGGCAGGAGTAACTATAACCCTCTTAAGGTAGCCAAATGTTCGTCACCAGGCGAAATACAAGGGATAACTCGAGGAGCACCTGGCAGAAATAACTGTGAAAGTCTTAAGTTCGACAAATAATGGCGTATCGCGTGTGCCGAAATGGCGCAAGAAAACTTGAAGATTTTACTGTGTTAAAACGGGGAGCAACTTGCAGGAGTAACTGTGACTCTCTTAAGGTAGCCAAATGCCACGTTACCAGGCGGTAGAAATCGGCAAACTCGAGGAGAACCTAGCAGAAATAACTGTGAAAGACTTAAGGTCGACAAATAATGGTGTATCACATCTGGTGAGCTGGCCAGAGAAAGCTTGAAGATGTGACTGTGATAAAACGGGTTGCAACTGTCAGGAGTAACTATGACTCTCTTAAGGTTGCCAAAAGATCGCCACCAGGCGAAATACATCGGCAAACTCGAGCAGCACCTCAAGAAATAACTGAAAAGTGTTTAAGGTGGACAAATAATGGCGTATCGCTTCTGGCGAACTGGCCAGATAATGCTTGAAGATGCGACTATGGTAAAATGGGGAGCAATTGGTAGGAGTAACTATGACTCTCTTAAGGTAGCCAAATGCCTCGTCATCAGGCGGAACAAATCGGCAAACTCGACGAGCACCTGGCAGGAGTATCTGTGAAAGTCTTAAGGGCGACTAATAATGGTTACAACTCCTGGTGAACTGGCCAGAGAAAGCTTGAAGACGTGAATGTTATATAACAGGGTGCAACTGGCAGGAGTAACTATGACACTCTTAAGGTAGCCAAATGCTCGTCACCAGGGGAAATACATGGGCAAACTCAAGGACCGCCTGGCAGAAGTAACTGTGAAAGTCTTAAGCTCGTCAAATAATGGCGTATCCCTTCTGGTGAACTGGCCAGATAACTTGAAGATGCAACTATGGTAAAACGGGGAGCAATGGGTAGGAGTAACTATGACTCTCTTAAGGTAGCCAAATGCCTCGTCACCAGGCGGATTAAATCGGCAAATTCGAGGAGCACCTAGCAGAAATAACTGTGAAAGTCTTAAGGTCGACTAATAATGGTGTATAACTCCTGGTGAACTGGCCAGAGAAAGCTTGAAGATGTGACGTTGATAAAACGGGGAGCAACTGGCAGGAGTAACTATAACCTTCTTAAGGTAGCCAAATGTTCGTCACCAGGCGAAATACAAGGGAAAACACGAGGAGCACCTGGCAGAAATAACTGTGAAAGTCTTAAGTTCGACAAATAATGGCGTATTGCGTGTGCTGAAATGACGCAAGAAAGCTTGAAGATTTTACTGTGTTAAAACGGGGAGCAACTTGCAGGAGTAACTTTGACTCTCTTAAGGTAGCCAAATGCCTCGTCACCAGGCGGTAGAAATCGGCAAACTCGGGGAGCACCTAGCAGAAATAACTGTGAAAGTCTTAAGGTCGACAAATAGTGGTGTATCACATCTGGTGAACTGGCCAGAGAAAGCTTGAAGATGTGACTGTGATAAAACGGGTTGCAACTGTCAGGAGTAACTATGACTCTCTTAAGGTTGCCAAAAGATCGCCACCAGGCGAAATACATCGGCAAACTCGAGCAGCACCTCAAGAAATAACTGAAAAGTGTTTAAGGTGGACAAATAATGGCGTATCGCTTCTGGCGAACTGGCCAGATAATGCTTGAAGATGCGACTATGGTAAAATGGGGAGCAATTGGTAGGAGTAACTATGACTCTCTTAAGGTAGCCAAATGCCTCGTCATCAGGCGGAACAAATCGGCAAACTCGACGAGCACCTGGCAGGAGTATCTGTGAAAGTCTTAAGGGCGACTAATAATGGTTACAACTCCTGGTGAACTGGCCAGAGAAAGCTTGAAGACGTGAATGTTATATAACAGGGTGCAACTGGCAGGAGTAACTATGACACTCTTAAGGTAGCCAAATGCTCGTCACCAGGGGAAATACATGGGCAAACTCAAGGACCGCCTGGCAGAAGTAACTGTGAAAGTCTTAAGCTCGTCAAATAATGGCGTATCCCTTCTGGTGAACTGGCCAGATAACTTGAAGATGCAACTATGGTAAAACGGGGAGCAATGGGTAGGAGTAACTATGACTCTCTTAAGGTAGCCAAATGCCTCGTCACCAGGCGGATTAAATCGGCAAATTCGACGAGCACCTAGCAGAAATAACTGTGAAAGTCTTAAGGTCGACTAATAATGGTGTATAACTCCTGGTGAACTGGCCAGAGAAAGCTTGAAGATGTGACGTTGATAAAACGGGGAGCAACTGGCAGGAGTAACTATAACCTTCTTAAGGTAGCCAAATGTTCGTCACCAGGCGAAATACAAGGGAAAACACGAGGAGCACCTGGCAGAAATAACTGTGAAAGTCTTAAGTTCGACAAATAATGGCGTATTGCGTGTGCTGAAATGACGCAAGAAAGCTTGAAGATTTTACTGTGTTAAAACGGGGAGCAACTTGCAGGAGTAACTTTGACTCTCTTAAGGTAGCCAAATGCCTCGTCACCAGGCGGTAGAAATCGGCAAACTCGGGGAGCACCTAGCAGAAATAACTGTGAAAGTCTTAAGGTCGACAAATAGTGGTGTATCACATCTGGTGAACTGGCCAGAGAAAGCTTGAAGATGTGACTGTGATAAAACGGGTTGCAACTGTCAGGAGTAACTATGACTCTCTTAAGGTTGCCAAAAGATCGCCACCAGGCGAAATACATCGGCAAACTCGAGCAGCACCTCAAGAAATAACTGAAAAGTGTTTAAGGTGGACAAATAATGGCGTATCGCTTCTGGCGAACTGGCCAGATAATGCTTGAAGATGCGACTATGGTAAAATGGGGAGCAATTGGTAGGAGTAACTATGACTCTCTTAAGGTAGCCAAATGCCTCGTCATCAGGCGGAACAAATCGGCAAACTCGACGAGCACCTGGCAGGAGTATCTGTGAAAGTCTTAAGGGCGACTAATAATGGTTACAACTCCTGGTGAACTGGCCAGAGAAAGCTTGAAGACGTGAATGTTATATAACAGGGTGCAACTGGCAGGAGTAACTATGACACTCTTAAGGTAGCCAAATGCTCGTCACCAGGGGAAATACATGGGCAAACTCAAGGACCGCCTGGCAGAAGTAACTGTGAAAGTCTTAAGCTCGTCAAATAATGGCGTATCCCTTCTGGTGAACTGGCCAGATAACTTGAAGATGCAACTATGGTAAAACGGGGAGCAATGGGTAGGAGTAACTATGACTCTCTTAAGGTAGCCAAATGCCTCGTCACCAGGCGGATTAAATCGGCAAATTCGAGGAGCACCTAGCAGAAATAACTGTGAAAGTCTTAAGGTCGACTAATAATGGTGTATAACTCCTGGTGAACTGGCCAGAGAAAGCTTGAAGATGTGACGTTGATAAAACGGGGAGCAACTGGCAGGAGTAACTATAACCTTCTTAAGGTAGCCAAATGTTCGTCACCAGGCGAAATACAAGGGAAAACACGAGGAGCACCTGGCAGAAATAACTGTGAAAGTCTTAAGTTCGACAAATAATGGCGTATTGCGTGTGCTGAAATGACGCAAGAAAGCTTGAAGATTTTACTGTGTTAAAACGGGGAGCAACTTGCAGGAGTAACTTTGACTCTCTTAAGGTAGCCAAATGCCTCGTCACCAGGCGGTAGAAATCGGCAAACTCGGGGAGCACCTAGCAGAAATAACTGTGAAAGTCTTAAGGTCGACAAATAGTGGTGTATCACATCTGGTGAACTGGCCAGAGAAAGCTTGAAGATGTGACTGTGATAAAACGGGTTGCAACTGTCAGGAGTAACTATGACTCTCTTAAGGTTGCCAAAAGATCGCCACCAGGCGAAATACATCGGCAAACTCGAGCAGCACCTCAAGAAATAACTGAAAAGTGTTTAAGGTGGACAAATAATGGCGTATCGCTTCTGGCGAACTGGCCAGATAATGCTTGAAGATGCGAATATGGTAAAATGGGGAGCAATTGGTAGGAGTAACTATGACTCTCTTAAGGTAGCCAAATGCCTCGTCATCAGGCGGAACAAATCGGCAAACTCGACGAGCACCTGGCAGGAGTATCTGTGAAAGTCTTAAGGGCGACTAATAATGGTTACAACTCCTGGTGAACTGGCCAGAGAAAGCTTGAAGACGTGAATGTTATATAACAGGGTGCAACTGGCAGGAGTAACTATGACACTCTTAAGGTAGCCAAATGCTCGTCACCAGGGGAAATACATGGGCAAACTCAAGGACCGCCTGGCAGAAGTAACTGTGAAAGTCTTAAGCTCGTCAAATAATGGCGTATCCCTTCTGGTGAACTGGCCAGATAACTTGAAGATGCAACTATGGTAAAACGGGGAGCAATGGGTAGGAGTAACTATGACTCTCTTAAGGTAGCCAAATGCCTCGTCACCAGGCGGATTAAATCGGCAAACTCGAGGAGCACCTAGCAGAAATAACTGTGAAAGTCTTAAGGTCGACTAATAATGGTGTATAACTCCTGGTGAACTGGCCAGAGAAAGCTTGAAGATGTGACGTTGATAAAACGGGGAGCAACTGGCAGGAGTAACTATAACCTTCTTAAGGTAGCCAAATGTTCGTCACCAGGCGAAATACAAGGGAAAACACGAGGAGCACCTGGCAGAAATAACTGTGAAAGTCTTAAGTTCGACAAATAATGGCGTATTGCGTGTGCTGAAATGACGCAAGAAAGCTTGAAGATTTTACTGTGTTAAAACGGGGAGCAACTTGCAGGAGTAACTTTGACTCTCTTAAGGTAGCCAAATGCCTCGTCACCAGGCGGTAGAAATCGGCAAACTCGGGGAGCACCTAGCAGAAATAACTGTGAAAGACTTAAGGTCGACAAATAGTGGTGTATCACATCTGGTGAACTGGCCAGAGAAAGCTTGAAGATGTGACTGTGATAAAACGGGTTGCAACTGTCAGGAGTAACTATGACTCTCTTAAGGTTGCCAAAAGATCGCCACCAGGCGAAATACATCGGCAAACTCGAGCAGCACCTCAAGAAATAACTGAAAAGTGTTTAAGGTGGACAAATAATGGCGTATCGCTTCTGGCGAACTGGCCAGATAATGCTTGAAGATGCGACTATGGTAAAATGGGGAGCAATTGGTAGGAGTAACTATGACTCTCTTAAGGTAGCCAAATGCCTCGTCATCAGGCGGAACAAATCGGCAAACTCGACGAGCACCTGGCAGGAGTATCTGTGAAAGTCTTAAGGGCGACTAATAATGGTTACAACTCCTGGTGAACTGGCCAGAGAAAGCTTGAAGACGTGAATGTTATATAACAGGGTGCAACTGGCAGGAGTAACTATGACACTCTTAAGGTAGCCAAATGCTCGTCACCAGGGGAAATACATGGGCAAACTCAAGGACCGCCTGGCAGAAGTAACTGTGAAAGTCTTAAGCTCGTCAAATAATGGCGTATCCCTTCTGGTGAACTGGCCAGATAACTTGAAGATGCAACTATGGTAAAACGGGGAGCAATGGGTAGGAGTAACTATGACTCTCTTAAGGTAGCCAAATGCCTCGTCACCAGGCGGATTAAATCGGCAAATTCGAGGAGCACCTAGCAGAAATAACTGTGAAAGTCTTAAGGTCGACTAATAATGGTGTATAACTCCTGGTGAACTGGCCAGAGAAAGCTTGAAGATGTGACGTTGATAAAACGGGGAGCAACTGGCAGGAGTAACTATAACCTTCTTAAGGTAGCCAAATGTTCGTCACCAGGCGAAATACAAGGGAAAACACGAGGAGCACCTGGCAGAAATAACTGTGAAAGTCTTAAGTTCGACAAATAATGGCGTATTGCGTGTGCTGAAATGACGCAAGAAAGCTTGAAGATTTTACTGTGTTAAAACGGGGAGCAACTTGCAGGAGTAACTTTGACTCTCTTAAGGTAGCCAAATGCCTCGTCACCAGGCGGTAGAAATCGGCAAACTCGGGGAGCACCTAGCAGAAATAACTGTGAAAGTCTTAAGGTCGACAAATAGTGGTGTATCACATCTGGTGAACTGGCCAGAGAAAGCTTGAAGATGTGACTGTGATAAAACGGGTTGCAACTGTCAGGAGTAACTATGACTCTCTTAAGGTTGCCAAAAGATCGCCACCAGGCGAAATACATCGGCAAACTCGAGCAGCACCTCAAGAAATAACTGAAAAGTGTTTAAGGTGGACAAATAATGGCGTATCGCTTCTGGCGAACTGGCCAGATAATGCTTGAAGATGCGACTATGGTAAAATGGGGAGCAATTGGTAGGAGTAACTATGACTCTCTTAAGGTAGCCAAATGCCTCGTCATCAGGCGGAACAAATCGGCAAACTCGACGAGCACCTGGCAGGAGTATCTGTGAAAGTCTTAAGGGCGACTAATAATGGTTACAACTCCTGGTGAACTGGCCAGAGAAAGCTTGAAGACGTGAATGTTATATAACAGGGTGCAACTGGCAGGAGTAACTATGACACTCTTAAGGTAGCCAAATGCTCGTCACCAGGGGAAATACATGGGCAAACTCAAGGACCGCCTGGCAGAAGTAACTGTGAAAGTCTTAAGCTCGTCAAATAATGGCGTATCCCTTCTGGTGAACTGGCCAGATAACTTGAAGATGCAACTATGGTAAAACGGGGAGCAATGGGTAGGAGTAACTATGACTCTCTTAAGGTAGCCAAATGCCTCGTCACCAGGCGGATTAAATCGGCAAACTCGAGGAGCACCTAGCAGAAATAACTGTGAAAGTCTTAAGGTCGACTAATAATGGTGTATAACTCCTGGTGAACTGGCCAGAGAAAGCTTGAAGATGTGACGTTGATAAAACGGGGAGCAACTGGCAGGAGTAACTATAACCTTCTTAAGGTAGCCAAATGTTCGTCACCAGGCGAAATACAAGGGAAAACACGAGGAGCACCTGGCAGAAATAACTGTGAAAGTCTTAAGTTCGACAAATAATGGCGTATTGCGTGTGCTGAAATGACGCAAGAAAGCTTGAAGATTTTACTGTGTTAAAACGGGGAGCAACTTGCAGGAGTAACTTTGACTCTCTTAAGGTAGCCAAATGCCTCGTCACCAGGCGGTAGAAATCGGCAAACTCGGGGAGCACCTAGCAGAAATAACTGTGAAAGTCTTAAGGTCGACAAATAGTGGTGTATCACATCTGGTGAACTGGCCAGAGAAAGCTTGAAGATGTGACTGTGATAAAACGGGTTGCAACTGTCAGGAGTAACTATGACTCTCTTAAGGTTGCCAAAAGATCGCCACCAGGCGAAATACATCGGCAAACTCGAGCAGCACCTCAAGAAATAACTGAAAAGTGTTTAAGGTGGACAAATAATGGCGTATCGCTTCTGGCGAACTGGCCAGATAATGCTTGAAGATGCGACTATGGTAAAATGGGGAGCAATTGGTAGGAGTAACTATGACTCTCTTAAGGTAGCCAAATGCCTCGTCATCAGGCGGAACAAATCGGCAAACTCGACGAGCACCTGGCAGGAGTATCTGTGAAAGTCTTAAGGGCGACTAATAATGGTTACAACTCCTGGTGAACTGGCCAGAGAAAGCTTGAAGACGTGAATGTTATATAACAGGGTGCAACTGGCAGGAGTAACTATGACACTCTTAAGGTAGCCAAATGCTCGTCACCAGGGGAAATACATGGGCAAACTCAAGGACCGCCTGGCAGAAGTAACTGTGAAAGTCTTAAGCTCGTCAAATAATGGCGTATCCCTTCTGGTGAACTGGCCAGATAACTTGAAGATGCAACTATGGTAAAACGGGGAGCAATGGGTAGGAGTAACTATGACTCTCTTAAGGTAGCCAAATGCCTCGTCACCAGGCGGATTAAATCGGCAAACTCGAGGAGCACCTAGCAGAAATAACTGTGAAAGTCTTAAGGTCGACTAATAATGGTGTATAACTCCTGGTGAACTGGCCAGAGAAAGCTTGAAGATGTGACGTTGATAAAACGGGGAGCAACTGGCAGGAGTAACTATAACCTTCTTAAGGTAGCCAAATGTTCGTCACCAGGCGAAATACAAGGGAAAACACGAGGAGCACCTGGCAGAAATAACTGTGAAAGTCTTAAGTTCGACAAATAATGGCGTATTGCGTGTGCTGAAATGACGCAAGAAAGCTTGAAGATTTTACTGTGTTAAAACGGGGAGCAACTTGCAGGAGTAACTTTGACTCTCTTAAGGTAGCCAAATGCCTCGTCACCAGGCGGTAGAAATCGGCAAACTCGGGGAGCACCTAGCAGAAATAACTGTGAAAGTCTTAAGGTCGACAAATAGTGGTGTATCACATCTGGTGAACTGGCCAGAGAAAGCTTGAAGATGTGACTGTGATAAAACGGGTTGCAACTGTCAGGAGTAACTATGACTCTCTTAAGGTTGCCAAAAGATCGCCACCAGGCGAAATACATCGGCAAACTCGAGCAGCACCTCAAGAAATAACTGAAAAGTGTTTAAGGTGGACAAATAATGGCGTATCGCTTCTGGCGAACTGGCCAGATAATGCTTGAAGATGCGACTATGGTAAAATGGGGAGCAATTGGTAGGAGTAACTATGACTCTCTTAAGGTAGCCAAATGCCTCGTCATCAGGCGGAACAAATCGGCAAACTCGACGAGCACCTGGCAGGAGTATCTGTGAAAGTCTTAAGGGCGACTAATAATGGTTACAACTCCTGGTGAACTGGCCAGAGAAAGCTTGAAGACGTGAATGTTATATAACAGGGTGCAACTGGCAGGAGTAACTATGACACTCTTAAGGTAGCCAAATGCTCGTCACCAGGGGAAATACATGGGCAAACTCAAGGACCGCCTGGCAGAAGTAACTGTGAAAGTCTTAAGCTCGTCAAATAATGGCGTATCCCTTCTGGTGAACTGGCCAGATAACTTGAAGATGCAACTATGGTAAAACGGGGAGCAATGGGTAGGAGTAACTATGACTCTCTTAAGGTAGCCAAATGCCTCGTCACCAGGCGGATTAAATCGGCAAACTCGAGGAGCACCTAGCAGAAATAACTGTGAAAGTCTTAAGGTCGACTAATAATGGTGTATAACTCCTGGTGAACTGGCCAGAGAAAGCTTGAAGATGTGACGTTGATAAAACGGGGAGCAACTGGCAGGAGTAACTATAACCTTCTTAAGGTAGCCAAATGTTCGTCACCAGGCGAAATACAAGGGAAAACACGAGGAGCACCTGGCAGAAATAACTGTGAAAGTCTTAAGTTCGACAAATAATGGCGTATTGCGTGTGCTGAAATGACGCAAGAAAGCTTGAAGATTTTACTGTGTTAAAACGGGGAGCAACTTGCAGGAGTAACTTTGACTCTCTTAAGGTAGCCAAATGCCTCGTCACCAGGCGGTAGAAATCGGCAAACTCGGGGAGCACCTAGCAGAAATAACTGTGAAAGACTTAAGGTCGACAAATAGTGGTGTATCACATCTGGTGAACTGGCCAGAGAAAGCTTGAAGATGTGACTGTGATAAAACGGGTTGCAACTGTCAGGAGTAACTATGACTCTCTTAAGGTTGCCAAAAGATCGCCACCAGGCGAAATACATCGGCAAACTCGAGCAGCACCTCAAGAAATAACTGAAAAGTGTTTAAGGTGGACAAATAATGGCGTATCGCTTCTGGCGAACTGGCCAGATAATGCTTGAAGATGCGACTATGGTAAAATGGGGAGCAATTGGTAGGAGTAACTATGACTCTCTTAAGGTAGCCAAATGCCTCGTCATCAGGCGGAACAAATCGGCAAACTCGACGAGCACCTGGCAGGAGTATCTGTGAAAGTCTTAAGGGCGACTAATAATGGTTACAACTCCTGGTGAACTGGCCAGAGAAAGCTTGAAGACGTGAATGTTATATAACAGGGTGCAACTGGCAGGAGTAACTATGACACTCTTAAGGTAGCCAAATGCTCGTCACCAGGGGAAATACATGGGCAAACTCAAGGACCGCCTGGCAGAAGTAACTGTGAAAGTCTTAAGCTCGTCAAATAATGGCGTATCCCTTCTGGTGAACTGGCCAGATAACTTGAAGATGCAACTATGGTAAAACGGGGAGCAATGGGTAGGAGTAACTATGACTCTCTTAAGGTAGCCAAATGCCTCGTCACCAGGCGGATTAAATCGGCAAACTCGAGGAGCACCTAGCAGAAATAACTGTGAAAGTCTTAAGGTCGACTAATAATGGTGTATAACTCCTGGTGAACTGGCCAGAGAAAGCTTGAAGATGTGACGTTGATAAAACGGGGAGCAACTGGCAGGAGTAACTATAACCTTCTTAAGGTAGCCAAATGTTCGTCACCAGGCGAAATACAAGGGAAAACACGAGGAGCACCTGGCAGAAATAACTGTGAAAGTCTTAAGTTCGACAAATAATGGCGTATTGCGTGTGCTGAAATGACGCAAGAAAGCTTGAAGATTTTACTGTGTTAAAACGGGGAGCAACTTGCAGGAGTAACTTTGACTCTCTTAAGGTAGCCAAATGCCTCGTCACCAGGCGGTAGAAATCGGCAAACTCGGGGAGCACCTAGCAGAAATAACTGTGAAAGACTTAAGGTCGACAAATAGTGGTGTATCACATCTGGTGAACTGGCCAGAGAAAGCTTGAAGATGTGACTGTGATAAAACGGGTTGCAACTGTCAGGAGTAACTATGACTCTCTTAAGGTTGCCAAAAGATCGCCACCAGGCGAAATACATCGGCAAACTCGAGCAGCACCTCAAGAAATAACTGAAAAGTGTTTAAGGTGGACAAATAATGGCGTATCGCTTCTGGCGAACTGGCCAGATAATGCTTGAAGATGCGACTATGGTAAAATGGGGAGCAATTGGTAGGAGTAACTATGACTCTCTTAAGGTAGCCAAATGCCTCGTCATCAGGCGGAACAAATCGGCAAACTCGACGAGCACCTGGCAGGAGTATCTGTGAAAGTCTTAAGGGCGACTAATAATGGTTACAACTCCTGGTGAACTGGCCAGAGAAAGCTTGAAGACGTGAATGTTATATAACAGGGTGCAACTGGCAGGAGTAACTATGACACTCTTAAGGTAGCCAAATGCTCGTCACCAGGGGAAATACATGGGCAAACTCAAGGACCGCCTGGCAGAAGTAACTGTGAAAGTCTTAAGCTCGTCAAATAATGGCGTATCCCTTCTGGTGAACTGGCCAGATAACTTGAAGATGCAACTATGGTAAAACGGGGAGCAATGGGTAGGAGTAACTATGACTCTCTTAAGGTAGCCAAATGCCTCGTCACCAGGCGGATTAAATCGGCAAACTCGAGGAGCACCTAGCAGAAATAACTGTGAAAGTCTTAAGGTCGACTAATAATGGTGTATAACTCCTGGTGAACTGGCCAGAGAAAGCTTGAAGATGTGACGTTGATAAAACGGGGAGCAACTGGCAGGAGTAACTATAACCTTCTTAAGGTAGCCAAATGTTCGTCACCAGGCGAAATACAAGGGAAAACACGAGGAGCACCTGGCAGAAATAACTGTGAAAGTCTTAAGTTCGACAAATAATGGCGTATTGCGTGTGCTGAAATGACGCAAGAAAGCTTGAAGATTTTACTGTGTTAAAACGGGGAGCAACTTGCAGGAGTAACTTTGACTCTCTTAAGGTAGCCAAATGCCTCGTCACCAGGCGGTAGAAATCGGCAAACTCGGGGAGCACCTAGCAGAAATAACTGTGAAAGACTTAAGGTCGACAAATAGTGGTGTATCACATCTGGTGAACTGGCCAGAGAAAGCTTGAAGATGTGACTGTGATAAAACGGGTTGCAACTGTCAGGAGTAACTATGACTCTCTTAAGGTTGCCAAAAGATCGCCACCAGGCGAAATACATCGGCAAACTCGAGCAGCACCTCAAGAAATAACTGAAAAGTGTTTAAGGTGGACAAATAATGGCGTATCGCTTCTGGCGAACTGGCCAGATAATGCTTGAAGATGCGACTATGGTAAAATGGGGAGCAATTGGTAGGAGTAACTATGACTCTCTTAAGGTAGCCAAATGCCTCGTCATCAGGCGGAACAAATCGGCAAACTCGACGAGCACCTGGCAGGAGTATCTGTGAAAGTCTTAAGGGCGACTAATAATGGTTACAACTCCTGGTGAACTGGCCAGAGAAAGCTTGAAGACGTGAATGTTATATAACAGGGTGCAACTGGCAGGAGTAACTATGACACTCTTAAGGTAGCCAAATGCTCGTCACCAGGGGAAATACATGGGCAAACTCAAGGACCGCCTGGCAGAAGTAACTGTGAAAGTCTTAAGCTCGTCAAATAATGGCGTATCCCTTCTGGTGAACTGGCCAGATAACTTGAAGATGCAACTATGGTAAAACGGGGAGCAATGGGTAGGAGTAACTATGACTCTCTTAAGGTAGCCAAATGCCTCGTCACCAGGCGGATTAAATCGGCAAACTCGAGGAGCACCTAGCAGAAATAACTGTGAAAGTCTTAAGGTCGACTAATAATGGTGTATAACTCCTGGTGAACTGGCCAGAGAAAGCTTGAAGATGTGACGTTGATAAAACGGGGAGCAACTGGCAGGAGTAACTATAACCTTCTTAAGGTAGCCAAATGTTCGTCACCAGGCGAAATACAAGGGAAAACACGAGGAGCACCTGGCAGAAATAACTGTGAAAGTCTTAAGTTCGACAAATAATGGCGTATTGCGTGTGCTGAAATGACGCAAGAAAGCTTGAAGATTTTACTGTGTTAAAACGGGGAGCAACTTGCAGGAGTAACTTTGACTCTCTTAAGGTAGCCAAATGCCTCGTCACCAGGCGGTAGAAATCGGCAAACTCGGGGAGCACCTAGCAGAAATAACTGTGAAAGACTTAAGGTCGACAAATAGTGGTGTATCACATCTGGTGAACTGGCCAGAGAAAGCTTGAAGATGTGACTGTGATAAAACGGGTTGCAACTGTCAGGAGTAACTATGACTCTCTTAAGGTTGCCAAAAGATCGCCACCAGGCGAAATACATCGGCAAACTCGAGCAGCACCTCAAGAAATAACTGAAAAGTGTTTAAGGTGGACAAATAATGGCGTATCGCTTCTGGCGAACTGGCCAGATAATGCTTGAAGATGCGACTATGGTAAAATGGGGAGCAATTGGTAGGAGTAACTATGACTCTCTTAAGGTAGCCAAATGCCTCGTCATCAGGCGGAACAAATCGGCAAACTCGACGAGCACCTGGCAGGAGTATCTGTGAAAGTCTTAAGGGCGACTAATAATGGTTACAACTCCTGGTGAACTGGCCAGAGAAAGCTTGAAGACGTGAATGTTATATAACAGGGTGCAACTGGCAGGAGTAACTATGACACTCTTAAGGTAGCCAAATGCTCGTCACCAGGGGAAATACATGGGCAAACTCAAGGACCGCCTGGCAGAAGTAACTGTGAAAGTCTTAAGCTCGTCAAATAATGGCGTATCCCTTCTGGTGAACTGGCCAGATAACTTGAAGATGCAACTATGGTAAAACGGGGAGCAATGGGTAGGAGTAACTATGACTCTCTTAAGGTAGCCAAATGCCTCGTCACCAGGCGGATTAAATCGGCAAACTCGAGGAGCACCTAGCAGAAATAACTGTGAAAGTCTTAAGGTCGACTAATAATGGTGTATAACTCCTGGTGAACTGGCCAGAGAAAGCTTGAAGATGTGACGTTGATAAAACGGGGAGCAACTGGCAGGAGTAACTATAACCTTCTTAAGGTAGCCAAATGTTCGTCACCAGGCGAAATACAAGGGAAAACACGAGGAGCACCTGGCAGAAATAACTGTGAAAGTCTTAAGTTCGACAAATAATGGCGTATTGCGTGTGCTGAAATGACGCAAGAAAGCTTGAAGATTTTACTGTGTTAAAACGGGGAGCAACTTGCAGGAGTAACTTTGACTCTCTTAAGGTAGCCAAATGCCTCGTCACCAGGCGGTAGAAATCGGCAAACTCGGGGAGCACCTAGCAGAAATAACTGTGAAAGACTTAAGGTCGACAAATAGTGGTGTATCACATCTGGTGAACTGGCCAGAGAAAGCTTGAAGATGTGACTGTGATAAAACGGGTTGCAACTGTCAGGAGTAACTATGACTCTCTTAAGGTTGCCAAAAGATCGCCACCAGGCGAAATACATCGGCAAACTCGAGCAGCACCTCAAGAAATAACTGAAAAGTGTTTAAGGTGGACAAATAATGGCGTATCGCTTCTGGCGAACTGGCCAGATAATGCTTGAAGATGCGACTATGGTAAAATGGGGAGCAATTGGTAGGAGTAACTATGACTCTCTTAAGGTAGCCAAATGCCTCGTCATCAGGCGGAACAAATCGGCAAACTCGACGAGCACCTGGCAGGAGTATCTGTGAAAGTCTTAAGGGCGACTAATAATGGTTACAACTCCTGGTGAACTGGCCAGAGAAAGCTTGAAGACGTGAATGTTATATAACAGGGTGCAACTGGCAGGAGTAACTATGACACTCTTAAGGTAGCCAAATGCTCGTCACCAGGGGAAATACATGGGCAAACTCAAGGACCGCCTGGCAGAAGTAACTGTGAAAGTCTTAAGCTCGTCAAATAATGGCGTATCCCTTCTGGTGAACTGGCCAGATAACTTGAAGATGCAACTATGGTAAAACGGGGAGCAATGGGTAGGAGTAACTATGACTCTCTTAAGGTAGCCAAATGCCTCGTCACCAGGCGGATTAAATCGGCAAACTCGAGGAGCACCTAGCAGAAATAACTGTGAAAGTCTTAAGGTCGACTAATAATGGTGTATAACTCCTGGTGAACTGGCCAGAGAAAGCTTGAAGATGTGACGTTGATAAAACGGGGAGCAACTGGCAGGAGTAACTATAACCTTCTTAAGGTAGCCAAATGTTCGTCACCAGGCGAAATACAAGGGAAAACACGAGGAGCACCTGGCAGAAATAACTGTGAAAGTCTTAAGTTCGACAAATAATGGCGTATTGCGTGTGCTGAAATGACGCAAGAAAGCTTGAAGATTTTACTGTGTTAAAACGGGGAGCAACTTGCAGGAGTAACTTTGACTCTCTTAAGGTAGCCAAATGCCTCGTCACCAGGCGGTAGAAATCGGCAAACTCGGGGAGCACCTAGCAGAAATAACTGTGAAAGACTTAAGGTCGACAAATAGTGGTGTATCACATCTGGTGAACTGGCCAGAGAAAGCTTGAAGATGTGACTGTGATAAAACGGGTTGCAACTGTCAGGAGTAACTATGACTCTCTTAAGGTTGCCAAAAGATCGCCACCAGGCGAAATACATCGGCAAACTCGAGCAGCACCTCAAGAAATAACTGAAAAGTGTTTAAGGTGGACAAATAATGGCGTATCGCTTCTGGCGAACTGGCCAGATAATGCTTGAAGATGCGACTATGGTAAAATGGGGAGCAATTGGTAGGAGTAACTATGACTCTCTTAAGGTAGCCAAATGCCTCGTCATCAGGCGGAACAAATCGGCAAACTCGACGAGCACCTGGCAGGAGTATCTGTGAAAGTCTTAAGGGCGACTAATAATGGTTACAACTCCTGGTGAACTGGCCAGAGAAAGCTTGAAGACGTGAATGTTATATAACAGGGTGCAACTGGCAGGAGTAACTATGACACTCTTAAGGTAGCCAAATGCTCGTCACCAGGGGAAATACATGGGCAAACTCAAGGACCGCCTGGCAGAAGTAACTGTGAAAGTCTTAAGCTCGTCAAATAATGGCGTATCCCTTCTGGTGAACTGGCCAGATAACTTGAAGATGCAACTATGGTAAAACGGGGAGCAATGGGTAGGAGTAACTATGACTCTCTTAAGGTAGCCAAATGCCTCGTCACCAGGCGGATTAAATCGGCAAACTCGAGGAGCACCTAGCAGAAATAACTGTGAAAGTCTTAAGGTCGACTAATAATGGTGTATAACTCCTGGTGAACTGGCCAGAGAAAGCTTGAAGATGTGACGTTGATAAAACGGGGAGCAACTGGCAGGAGTAACTATAACCTTCTTAAGGTAGCCAAATGTTCGTCACCAGGCGAAATACAAGGGAAAACACGAGGAGCACCTGGCAGAAATAACTGTGAAAGTCTTAAGTTCGACAAATAATGGCGTATTGCGTGTGCTGAAATGACGCAAGAAAGCTTGAAGATTTTACTGTGTTAAAACGGGGAGCAACTTGCAGGAGTAACTTTGACTCTCTTAAGGTAGCCAAATGCCTCGTCACCAGGCGGTAGAAATCGGCAAACTCGGGGAGCACCTAGCAGAAATAACTGTGAAAGACTTAAGGTCGACAAATAGTGGTGTATCACATCTGGTGAACTGGCCAGAGAAAGCTTGAAGATGTGACTGTGATAAAATGGGTTGCAACTGTCAGGAGTAACTATGACTCTCTTAAGGTTGCCAAAAGATCGCCACCAGGCGAAATACATCGGCAAACTCGAGCAGCACCTCAAGAAATAACTGAAAAGTGTTTAAGGTGGACAAATAATGGCGTATCGCTTCTGGCGAACTGGCCAGATAATGCTTGAAGATGCGACTATGGTAAAATGGGGAGCAATTGGTAGGAGTAACTATGACTCTCTTAAGGTAGCCAAATGCCTCGTCATCAGGCGGAACAAATCGGCAAACTCGACGAGCACCTGGCAGGAGTATCTGTGAAAGTCTTAAGGGCGACTAATAATGGTTACAACTCCTGGTGAACTGGCCAGAGAAAGCTTGAAGACGTGAATGTTATATAACAGGGTGCAACTGGCAGGAGTAACTATGACACTCTTAAGGTAGCCAAATGCTCGTCACCAGGGGAAATACATGGGCAAACTCAAGGACCGCCTGGCAGAAGTAACTGTGAAAGTCTTAAGCTCGTCAAATAATGGCGTATCCCTTCTGGTGAACTGGCCAGATAACTTGAAGATGCAACTATGGTAAAACGGGGAGCAATGGGTAGGAGTAACTATGACTCTCTTAAGGTAGCCAAATGCCTCGTCACCAGGCGGATTAAATCGGCAAACTCGAGGAGCACCTAGCAGAAATAACTGTGAAAGTCTTAAGGTCGACTAATAATGGTGTATAACTCCTGGTGAACTGGCCAGAGAAAGCTTGAAGATGTGACGTTGATAAAACGGGGAGCAACTGGCAGGAGTAACTATAACCTTCTTAAGGTAGCCAAATGTTCGTCACCAGGCGAAATACAAGGGAAAACACGAGGAGCACCTGGCAGAAATAACTGTGAAAGTCTTAAGTTCGACAAATAATGGCGTATTGCGTGTGCTGAAATGACGCAAGAAAGCTTGAAGATTTTACTGTGTTAAAACGGGGAGCAACTTGCAGGAGTAACTTTGACTCTCTTAAGGTAGCCAAATGCCTCGTCACCAGGCGGTAGAAATCGGCAAACTCGGGGAGCACCTAGCAGAAATAACTGTGAAAGACTTAAGGTCGACAAATAGTGGTGTATCACATCTGGTGAACTGGCCAGAGAAAGCTTGAAGATGTGACTGTGATAAAACGGGTTGCAACTGTCAGGAGTAACTATGACTCTCTTAAGGTTGCCAAAAGATCGCCACCAGGCGAAATACATCGGCAAACTCGAGCAGCACCTCAAGAAATAACTGAAAAGTGTTTAAGGTGGACAAATAATGGCGTATCGCTTCTGGCGAACTGGCCAGATAATGCTTGAAGATGCGACTATGGTAAAATGGGGAGCAATTGGTAGGAGTAACTATGACTCTCTTAAGGTAGCCAAATGCCTCGTCATCAGGCGGAACAAATCGGCAAACTCGACGAGCACCTGGCAGGAGTATCTGTGAAAGTCTTAAGGGCGACTAATAATGGTTACAACTCCTGGTGAACTGGCCAGAGAAAGCTTGAAGACGTGAATGTTATATAACAGGGTGCAACTGGCAGGAGTAACTATGACACTCTTAAGGTAGCCAAATGCTCGTCACCAGGGGAAATACATGGGCAAACTCAAGGACCGCCTGGCAGAAGTAACTGTGAAAGTCTTAAGCTCGTCAAATAATGGCGTATCCCTTCTGGTGAACTGGCCAGATAACTTGAAGATGCAACTATGGTAAAACGGGGAGCAATGGGTAGGAGTAACTATGACTCTCTTAAGGTAGCCAAATGCCTCGTCACCAGGCGGATTAAATCGGCAAATTCGAGGAGCACCTAGCAGAAATAACTGTGAAAGTCTTAAGGTCGACTAATAATGGTGTATAACTCCTGGTGAACTGGCCAGAGAAAGCTTGAAGATGTGACGTTGATAAAACGGGGAGCAACTGGCAGGAGTAACTATAACCTTCTTAAGGTAGCCAAATGTTCGTCACCAGGCGAAATACAAGGGAAAACACGAGGAGCACCTGGCAGAAATAACTGTGAAAGTCTTAAGTTCGACAAATAATGGCGTATTGCGTGTGCTGAAATGACGCAAGAAAGCTTGAAGATTTTACTGTGTTAAAACGGGGAGCAACTTGCAGGAGTAACTTTGACTCTCTTAAGGTAGCCAAATGCCTCGTCACCAGGCGGTAGAAATCGGCAAACTCGGGGAGCACCTAGCAGAAATAACTGTGAAAGT
Organism: Schistocerca serialis cubense; assembly: GCF_023864345.2. NCBI lineage: Eukaryota > Metazoa > Arthropoda > Insecta > Orthoptera > Acrididae > Schistocerca > Schistocerca serialis. Next base: position 42,771 of record NW_026047807.1, read on the forward strand.
CTTAAGGTCGACAAATAGTGGTGTATCACATCTGGTGAACTGGCCAGAGAAAGCTTGAAGATGTGACTGTGATAAAACGGGTTGCAACTGTCAGGAGTAACTATGACTCTCTTAAGGTTGCCAAAAGATCGCCACCAGGCGAAATACATCGGCAAACTCGAGCAGCACCTCAAGAAATAACTGAAAAGTGTTTAAGGTGGACAAATAATGGCGTATCGCTTCTGGCGAACTGGCCAGATAATGCTTGAAGATGCGACTATGGTAAAATGGGGAGCAATTGGTAGGAGTAACTATGACTCTCTTAAGGTAGCCAAATGCCTCGTCATCAGGCGGAACAAATCGGCAAACTCGACGAGCACCTGGCAGGAGTATCTGTGAAAGTCTTAAGGGCGACTAATAATGGTTACAACTCCTGGTGAACTGGCCAGAGAAAGCTTGAAGACGTGAATGTTATATAACAGGGTGCAACTGGCAGGAGTAACTATGACACTCTTAAGGTAGCCAAATGCTCGTCACCAGGGGAAATACATGGGCAAACTCAAGGACCGCCTGGCAGAAGTAACTGTGAAAGTCTTAAGCTCGTCAAATAATGGCGTATCCCTTCTGGTGAACTGGCCAGATAACTTGAAGATGCAACTATGGTAAAACGGGGAGCAATGGGTAGGAGTAACTATGACTCTCTTAAGGTAGCCAAATGCCTCGTCACCAGGCGGATTAAATCGGCAAACTCGAGGAGCACCTAGCAGAAATAACTGTGAAAGTCTTAAGGTCGACTAATAATGGTGTATAACTCCTGGTGAACTGGCCAGAGAAAGCTTGAAGATGTGACGTTGATAAAACGGGGAGCAACTGGCAGGAGTAACTATAACCTTCTTAAGGTAGCCAAATGTTCGTCACCAGGCGAAATACAAGGGAAAACACGAGGAGCACCTGGCAGAAATAACTGTGAAAGTCTTAAGTTCGACAAATAATGGCGTATTGCGTGTGCTGAAATGACGCAAGAAAGCTTGAAGATTTTACTGTGTTAAAACGGGGAGCAACTTGCAGGAGTAACTTTGACTCTCTTAAGGTAGCCAAATGCCTCGTCACCAGGCGGTAGAAATCGGCAAACTCGGGGAGCACCTAGCAGAAATAACTGTGAAAGACTTAAGGTCGACAAATAGTGGTGTATCACATCTGGTGAACTGGCCAGAGAAAGCTTGAAGATGTGACTGTGATAAAATGGGTTGCAACTGTCAGGAGTAACTATGACTCTCTTAAGGTTGCCAAAAGATCGCCACCAGGCGAAATACATCGGCAAACTCGAGCAGCACCTCAAGAAATAACTGAAAAGTGTTTAAGGTGGACAAATAATGGCGTATCGCTTCTGGCGAACTGGCCAGATAATGCTTGAAGATGCGACTATGGTAAAATGGGGAGCAATTGGTAGGAGTAACTATGACTCTCTTAAGGTAGCCAAATGCCTCGTCATCAGGCGGAACAAATCGGCAAACTCGACGAGCACCTGGCAGGAGTATCTGTGAAAGTCTTAAGGGCGACTAATAATGGTTACAACTCCTGGTGAACTGGCCAGAGAAAGCTTGAAGACGTGAATGTTATATAACAGGGTGCAACTGGCAGGAGTAACTATGACACTCTTAAGGTAGCCAAATGCTCGTCACCAGGGGAAATACATGGGCAAACTCAAGGACCGCCTGGCAGAAGTAACTGTGAAAGTCTTAAGCTCGTCAAATAATGGCGTATCCCTTCTGGTGAACTGGCCAGATAACTTGAAGATGCAACTATGGTAAAACGGGGAGCAATGGGTAGGAGTAACTATGACTCTCTTAAGGTAGCCAAATGCCTCGTCACCAGGCGGATTAAATCGGCAAACTCGAGGAGCACCTAGCAGAAATAACTGTGAAAGTCTTAAGGTCGACTAATAATGGTGTATAACTCCTGGTGAACTGGCCAGAGAAAGCTTGAAGATGTGACGTTGATAAAACGGGGAGCAACTGGCAGGAGTAACTATAACCTTCTTAAGGTAGCCAAATGTTCGTCACCAGGCGAAATACAAGGGAAAACACGAGGAGCACCTGGCAGAAATAACTGTGAAAGTCTTAAGTTCGACAAATAATGGCGTATTGCGTGTGCTGAAATGACGCAAGAAAGCTTGAAGATTTTACTGTGTTAAAACGGGGAGCAACTTGCAGGAGTAACTTTGACTCTCTTAAGGTAGCCAAATGCCTCGTCACCAGGCGGTAGAAATCGGCAAACTCGGGGAGCACCTAGCAGAAATAACTGTGAAAGACTTAAGGTCGACAAATAGTGGTGTATCACATCTGGTGAACTGGCCAGAGAAAGCTTGAAGATGTGACTGTGATAAAACGGGTTGCAACTGTCAGGAGTAACTATGACTCTCTTAAGGTTGCCAAAAGATCGCCACCAGGCGAAATACATCGGCAAACTCGAGCAGCACCTCAAGAAATAACTGAAAAGTGTTTAAGGTGGACAAATAATGGCGTATCGCTTCTGGCGAACTGGCCAGATAATGCTTGAAGATGCGACTATGGTAAAATGGGGAGCAATTGGTAGGAGTAACTATGACTCTCTTAAGGTAGCCAAATGCCTCGTCATCAGGCGGAACAAATCGGCAAACTCGACGAGCACCTGGCAGGAGTATCTGTGAAAGTCTTAAGGGCGACTAATAATGGTTACAACTCCTGGTGAACTGGCCAGAGAAAGCTTGAAGACGTGAATGTTATATAACAGGGTGCAACTGGCAGGAGTAACTATGACACTCTTAAGGTAGCCAAATGCTCGTCACCAGGGGAAATACATGGGCAAACTCAAGGACCGCCTGGCAGAAGTAACTGTGAAAGTCTTAAGCTCGTCAAATAATGGCGTATCCCTTCTGGTGAACTGGCCAGATAACTTGAAGATGCAACTATGGTAAAACGGGGAGCAATGGGTAGGAGTAACTATGACTCTCTTAAGGTAGCCAAATGCCTCGTCACCAGGCGGATTAAATCGGCAAACTCGAGGAGCACCTAGCAGAAATAACTGTGAAAGTCTTAAGGTCGACTAATAATGGTGTATAACTCCTGGTGAACTGGCCAGAGAAAGCTTGAAGATGTGACGTTGATAAAACGGGGAGCAACTGGCAGGAGTAACTATAACCTTCTTAAGGTAGCCAAATGTTCGTCACCAGGCGAAATACAAGGGAAAACACGAGGAGCACCTGGCAGAAATAACTGTGAAAGTCTTAAGTTCGACAAATAATGGCGTATTGCGTGTGCTGAAATGACGCAAGAAAGCTTGAAGATTTTACTGTGTTAAAACGGGGAGCAACTTGCAGGAGTAACTTTGACTCTCTTAAGGTAGCCAAATGCCTCGTCACCAGGCGGTAGAAATCGGCAAACTCGGGGAGCACCTAGCAGAAATAACTGTGAAAGACTTAAGGTCGACAAATAGTGGTGTATCACATCTGGTGAACTGGCCAGAGAAAGCTTGAAGATGTGACTGTGATAAAATGGGTTGCAACTGTCAGGAGTAACTATGACTCTCTTAAGGTTGCCAAAAGATCGCCACCAGGCGAAATACATCGGCAAACTCGAGCAGCACCTCAAGAAATAACTGAAAAGTGTTTAAGGTGGACAAATAATGGCGTATCGCTTCTGGCGAACTGGCCAGATAATGCTTGAAGATGCGACTATGGTAAAATGGGGAGCAATTGGTAGGAGTAACTATGACTCTCTTAAGGTAGCCAAATGCCTCGTCATCAGGCGGAACAAATCGGCAAACTCGACGAGCACCTGGCAGGAGTATCTGTGAAAGTCTTAAGGGCGACTAATAATGGTTACAACTCCTGGTGAACTGGCCAGAGAAAGCTTGAAGACGTGAATGTTATATAACAGGGTGCAACTGGCAGGAGTAACTATGACACTCTTAAGGTAGCCAAATGCTCGTCACCAGGGGAAATACATGGGCAAACTCAAGGACCGCCTGGCAGAAGTAACTGTGAAAGTCTTAAGCTCGTCAAATAATGGCGTATCCCTTCTGGTGAACTGGCCAGATAACTTGAAGATGCAACTATGGTAAAACGGGGAGCAATGGGTAGGAGTAACTATGACTCTCTTAAGGTAGCCAAATGCCTCGTCACCAGGCGGATTAAATCGGCAAACTCGAGGAGCACCTAGCAGAAATAACTGTGAAAGTCTTAAGGTCGACTAATAATGGTGTATAACTCCTGGTGAACTGGCCAGAGAAAGCTTGAAGATGTGACGTTGATAAAACGGGGAGCAACTGGCAGGAGTAACTATAACCTTCTTAAGGTAGCCAAATGTTCGTCACCAGGCGAAATACAAGGGAAAACACGAGGAGCACCTGGCAGAAATAACTGTGAAAGTCTTAAGTTCGACAAATAATGGCGTATTGCGTGTGCTGAAATGACGCAAGAAAGCTTGAAGATTTTACTGTGTTAAAACGGGGAGCAACTTGCAGGAGTAACTTTGACTCTCTTAAGGTAGCCAAATGCCTCGTCACCAGGCGGTAGAAATCGGCAAACTCGGGGAGCACCTAGCAGAAATAACTGTGAAAGACTTAAGGTCGACAAATAGTGGTGTATCACATCTGGTGAACTGGCCAGAGAAAGCTTGAAGATGTGACTGTGATAAAACGGGTTGCAACTGTCAGGAGTAACTATGACTCTCTTAAGGTTGCCAAAAGATCGCCACCAGGCGAAATACATCGGCAAACTCGAGCAGCACCTCAAGAAATAACTGAAAAGTGTTTAAGGTGGACAAATAATGGCGTATCGCTTCTGGCGAACTGGCCAGATAATGCTTGAAGATGCGACTATGGTAAAATGGGGAGCAATTGGTAGGAGTAACTATGACTCTCTTAAGGTAGCCAAATGCCTCGTCATCAGGCGGAACAAATCGGCAAACTCGACGAGCACCTGGCAGGAGTATCTGTGAAAGTCTTAAGGGCGACTAATAATGGTTACAACTCCTGGTGAACTGGCCAGAGAAAGCTTGAAGACGTGAATGTTATATAACAGGGTGCAACTGGCAGGAGTAACTATGACACTCTTAAGGTAGCCAAATGCTCGTCACCAGGGGAAATACATGGGCAAACTCAAGGACCGCCTGGCAGAAGTAACTGTGAAAGTCTTAAGCTCGTCAAATAATGGCGTATCCCTTCTGGTGAACTGGCCAGATAACTTGAAGATGCAACTATGGTAAAACGGGGAGCAATGGGTAGGAGTAACTATGACTCTCTTAAGGTAGCCAAATGCCTCGTCACCAGGCGGATTAAATCGGCAAATTCGAGGAGCACCTAGCAGAAATAACTGTGAAAGTCTTAAGGTCGACTAATAATGGTGTATAACTCCTGGTGAACTGGCCAGAGAAAGCTTGAAGATGTGACGTTGATAAAACGGGGAGCAACTGGCAGGAGTAACTATAACCTTCTTAAGGTAGCCAAATGTTCGTCACCAGGCGAAATACAAGGGAAAACACGAGGAGCACCTGGCAGAAATAACTGTGAAAGTCTTAAGTTCGACAAATAATGGCGTATTGCGTGTGCTGAAATGACGCAAGAAAGCTTGAAGATTTTACTGTGTTAAAACGGGGAGCAACTTGCAGGAGTAACTTTGACTCTCTTAAGGTAGCCAAATGCCTCGTCACCAGGCGGTAGAAATCGGCAAACTCGGGGAGCACCTAGCAGAAATAACTGTGAAAGTCTTAAGGTCGACAAATAGTGGTGTATCACATCTGGTGAACTGGCCAGAGAAAGCTTGAAGATGTGACTGTGATAAAACGGGTTGCAACTGTCAGGAGTAACTATGACTCTCTTAAGGTTGCCAAAAGATCGCCACCAGGCGAAATACATCGGCAAACTCGAGCAGCACCTCAAGAAATAACTGAAAAGTGTTTAAGGTGGACAAATAATGGCGTATCGCTTCTGGCGAACTGGCCAGATAATGCTTGAAGATGCGACTATGGTAAAATGGGGAGCAATTGGTAGGAGTAACTATGACTCTCTTAAGGTAGCCAAATGCCTCGTCATCAGGCGGAACAAATCGGCAAACTCGACGAGCACCTGGCAGGAGTATCTGTGAAAGTCTTAAGGGCGACTAATAATGGTTACAACTCCTGGTGAACTGGCCAGAGAAAGCTTGAAGACGTGAATGTTATATAACAGGGTGCAACTGGCAGGAGTAACTATGACACTCTTAAGGTAGCCAAATGCTCGTCACCAGGGGAAATACATGGGCAAACTCAAGGACCGCCTGGCAGAAGTAACTGTGAAAGTCTTAAGCTCGTCAAATAATGGCGTATCCCTTCTGGTGAACTGGCCAGATAACTTGAAGATGCAACTATGGTAAAACGGGGAGCAATGGGTAGGAGTAACTATGACTCTCTTAAGGTAGCCAAATGCCTCGTCACCAGGCGGATTAAATCGGCAAACTCGAGGAGCACCTAGCAGAAATAACTGTGAAAGTCTTAAGGTCGACTAATAATGGTGTATAACTCCTGGTGAACTGGCCAGAGAAAGCTTGAAGATGTGACGTTGATAAAACGGGGAGCAACTGGCAGGAGTAACTATAACCTTCTTAAGGTAGCCAAATGTTCGTCACCAGGCGAAATACAAGGGAAAACACGAGGAGCACCTGGCAGAAATAACTGTGAAAGTCTTAAGTTCGACAAATAATGGCGTATTGCGTGTGCTGAAATGACGCAAGAAAGCTTGAAGATTTTACTGTGTTAAAACGGGGAGCAACTTGCAGGAGTAACTTTGACTCTCTTAAGGTAGCCAAATGCCTCGTCACCAGGCGGTAGAAATCGGCAAACTCGGGGAGCACCTAGCAGAAATAACTGTGAAAGACTTAAGGTCGACAAATAGTGGTGTATCACATCTGGTGAACTGGCCAGAGAAAGCTTGAAGATGTGACTGTGATAAAACGGGTTGCAACTGTCAGGAGTAACTATGACTCTCTTAAGGTTGCCAAAAGATCGCCACCAGGCGAAATACATCGGCAAACTCGAGCAGCACCTCAAGAAATAACTGAAAAGTGTTTAAGGTGGACAAATAATGGCGTATCGCTTCTGGCGAACTGGCCAGATAATGCTTGAAGATGCGACTATGGTAAAATGGGGAGCAATTGGTAGGAGTAACTATGACTCTCTTAAGGTAGCCAAATGCCTCGTCATCAGGCGGAACAAATCGGCAAACTCGACGAGCACCTGGCAGGAGTATCTGTGAAAGTCTTAAGGGCGACTAATAATGGTTACAACTCCTGGTGAACTGGCCAGAGAAAGCTTGAAGACGTGAATGTTATATAACAGGGTGCAACTGGCAGGAGTAACTATGACACTCTTAAGGTAGCCAAATGCTCGTCACCAGGGGAAATACATGGGCAAACTCAAGGACCGCCTGGCAGAAGTAACTGTGAAAGTCTTAAGCTCGTCAAATAATGGCGTATCCCTTCTGGTGAACTGGCCAGATAACTTGAAGATGCAACTATGGTAAAACGGGGAGCAATGGGTAGGAGTAACTATGACTCTCTTAAGGTAGCCAAATGCCTCGTCACCAGGCGGATTAAATCGGCAAACTCGAGGAGCACCTAGCAGAAATAACTGTGAAAGTCTTAAGGTCGACTAATAATGGTGTATAACTCCTGGTGAACTGGCCAGAGAAAGCTTGAAGATGTGACGTTGATAAAACGGGGAGCAACTGGCAGGAGTAACTATAACCTTCTTAAGGTAGCCAAATGTTCGTCACCAGGCGAAATACAAGGGAAAACACGAGGAGCACCTGGCAGAAATAACTGTGAAAGTCTTAAGTTCGACAAATAATGGCGTATTGCGTGTGCTGAAATGACGCAAGAAAGCTTGAAGATTTTACTGTGTTAAAACGGGGAGCAACTTGCAGGAGTAACTTTGACTCTCTTAAGGTAGCCAAATGCCTCGTCACCAGGCGGTAGAAATCGGCAAACTCGGGGAGCACCTAGCAGAAATAACTGTGAAAGACTTAAGGTCGACAAATAGTGGTGTATCACATCTGGTGAACTGGCCAGAGAAAGCTTGAAGATGTGACTGTGATAAAACGGGTTGCAACTGTCAGGAGTAACTATGACTCTCTTAAGGTTGCCAAAAGATCGCCACCAGGCGAAATACATCGGCAAACTCGAGCAGCACCTCAAGAAATAACTGAAAAGTGTTTAAGGTGGACAAATAATGGCGTATCGCTTCTGGCGAACTGGCCAGATAATGCTTGAAGATGCGACTATGGTAAAATGGGGAGCAATTGGTAGGAGTAACTATGACTCTCTTAAGGTAGCCAAATGCCTCGTCATCAGGCGGAACAAATCGGCAAACTCGACGAGCACCTGGCAGGAGTATCTGTGAAAGTCTTAAGGGCGACTAATAATGGTTACAACTCCTGGTGAACTGGCCAGAGAAAGCTTGAAGACGTGAATGTTATATAACAGGGTGCAACTGGCAGGAGTAACTATGACACTCTTAAGGTAGCCAAATGCTCGTCACCAGGGGAAATACATGGGCAAACTCAAGGACCGCCTGGCAGAAGTAACTGTGAAAGTCTTAAGCTCGTCAAATAATGGCGTATCCCTTCTGGTGAACTGGCCAGATAACTTGAAGATGCAACTATGGTAAAACGGGGAGCAATGGGTAGGAGTAACTATGACTCTCTTAAGGTAGCCAAATGCCTCGTCACCAGGCGGATTAAATCGGCAAACTCGAGGAGCACCTAGCAGAAATAACTGTGAAAGTCTTAAGGTCGACTAATAATGGTGTATAACTCCTGGTGAACTGGCCAGAGAAAGCTTGAAGATGTGACGTTGATAAAACGGGGAGCAACTGGCAGGAGTAACTATAACCTTCTTAAGGTAGCCAAATGTTCGTCACCAGGCGAAATACAAGGGAAAACACGAGGAGCACCTGGCAGAAATAACTGTGAAAGTCTTAAGTTCGACAAATAATGGCGTATTGCGTGTGCTGAAATGACGCAAGAAAGCTTGAAGATTTTACTGTGTTAAAACGGGGAGCAACTTGCAGGAGTAACTTTGACTCTCTTAAGGTAGCCAAATGCCTCGTCACCAGGCGGTAGAAATCGGCAAACTCGGGGAGCACCTAGCAGAAATAACTGTGAAAGACTTAAGGTCGACAAATAGTGGTGTATCACATCTGGTGAACTGGCCAGAGAAAGCTTGAAGATGTGACTGTGATAAAACGGGTTGCAACTGTCAGGAGTAACTATGACTCTCTTAAGGTTGCCAAAAGATCGCCACCAGGCGAAATACATCGGCAAACTCGAGCAGCACCTCAAGAAATAACTGAAAAGTGTTTAAGGTGGACAAATAATGGCGTATCGCTTCTGGCGAACTGGCCAGATAATGCTTGAAGATGCGACTATGGTAAAATGGGGAGCAATTGGTAGGAGTAACTATGACTCTCTTAAGGTAGCCAAATGCCTCGTCACCAGGCGGATTAAATCGGCAAACTCGAGGAGCACCTAGCAGAAATAACTGTGAAAGTCTTAAGGTCGACTAATAATGGTGTATAACTCCTGGTGAACTGGCCAGAGAAAGCTTGAAGATGTGACGTTGATAAAACGGGGAGCAACTGGCAGGAGTAACTATAACCTTCTTAAGGTAGCCAAATGTTCGTCACCAGGCGAAATACAAGGGAAAACACGAGGAGCACCTGGCAGAAATAACTGTGAAAGTCTTAAGTTCGACAAATAATGGCGTATTGCGTGTGCTGAAATGACGCAAGAAAGCTTGAAGATTTTACTGTGTTAAAACGGGGAGCAACTTGCAGGAGTAACTTTGACTCTCTTAAGGTAGCCAAATGCCTCGTCACCAGGCGGTAGAAATCGGCAAACTCGGGGAGCACCTAGCAGAAATAACTGTGAAAGACTTAAGGTCGACAAATAGTGGTGTATCACATCTGGTGAACTGGCCAGAGAAAGCTTGAAGATGTGACTGTGATAAAACGGGTTGCAACTGTCAGGAGTAACTATGACTCTCTTAAGGTTGCCAAAAGATCGCCACCAGGCGAAATACATCGGCAAACTCGAGCAGCACCTCAAGAAATAACTGAAAAGTGTTTAAGGTGGACAAATAATGGCGTATCGCTTCTGGCGAACTGGCCAGATAATGCTTGAAGATGCGACTATGGTAAAATGGGGAGCAATTGGTAGGAGTAACTATGACTCTCTTAAGGTAGCCAAATGCCTCGTCATCAGGCGGAACAAATCGGCAAACTCGACGAGCACCTGGCAGGAGTATCTGTGAAAGTCTTAAGGGCGACTAATAATGGTTACAACTCCTGGTGAACTGGCCAGAGAAAGCTTGAAGACGTGAATGTTATATAACAGGGTGCAACTGGCAGGAGTAACTATGACACTCTTAAGGTAGCCAAATGCTCGTCACCAGGGGAAATACATGGGCAAACTCAAGGACCGCCTGGCAGAAGTAACTGTGAAAGTCTTAAGCTCGTCAAATAATGGCGTATCCCTTCTGGTGAACTGGCCAGATAACTTGAAGATGCAACTATGGTAAAACGGGGAGCAATGGGTAGGAGTAACTATGACTCTCTTAAGGTAGCCAAATGCCTCGTCACCAGGCGGATTAAATCGGCAAACTCGAGGAGCACCTAGCAGAAATAACTGTGAAAGTCTTAAGGTCGACTAATAATGGTGTATAACTCCTGGTGAACTGGCCAGAGAAAGCTTGAAGATGTGACGTTGATAAAACGGGGAGCAACTGGCAGGAGTAACTATAACCTTCTTAAGGTAGCCAAATGTTCGTCACCAGGCGAAATACAAGGGAAAACACGAGGAGCACCTGGCAGAAATAACTGTGAAAGTCTTAAGTTCGACAAATAATGGCGTATTGCGTGTGCTGAAATGACGCAAGAAAGCTTGAAGATTTTACTGTGTTAAAACGGGGAGCAACTTGCAGGAGTAACTTTGACTCTCTTAAGGTAGCCAAATGCCTCGTCACCAGGCGGTAGAAATCGGCAAACTCGGGGAGCACCTAGCAGAAATAACTGTGAAAGACTTAAGGTCGACAAATAGTGGTGTATCACATCTGGTGAACTGGCCAGAGAAAGCTTGAAGATGTGACTGTGATAAAACGGGTTGCAACTGTCAGGAGTAACTATGACTCTCTTAAGGTTGCCAAAAGATCGCCACCAGGCGAAATACATCGGCAAACTCGAGCAGCACCTCAAGAAATAACTGAAAAGTGTTTAAGGTGGACAAATAATGGCGTATCGCTTCTGGCGAACTGGCCAGATAATGCTTGAAGATGCGACTATGGTAAAATGGGGAGCAATTGGTAGGAGTAACTATGACTCTCTTAAGGTAGCCAAATGCCTCGTCACCAGGCGGATTAAATCGGCAAACTCGAGGAGCACCTAGCAGAAATAACTGTGAAAGTCTTAAGGTCGACTAATAATGGTGTATAACTCCTGGTGAACTGGCCAGAGAAAGCTTGAAGATGTGACGTTGATAAAACGGGGAGCAACTGGCAGGAGTAACTATAACCTTCTTAAGGTAGCCAAATGTTCGTCACCAGGCGAAATACAAGGGAAAACACGAGGAGCACCTGGCAGAAATAACTGTGAAAGTCTTAAGTTCGACAAATAATGGCGTATTGCGTGTGCTGAAATGACGCAAGAAAGCTTGAAGATTTTACTGTGTTAAAACGGGGAGCAACTTGCAGGAGTAACTTTGACTCTCTTAAGGTAGCCAAATGCCTCGTCACCAGGCGGTAGAAATCGGCAAACTCGGGGAGCACCTAGCAGAAATAACTGTGAAAGACTTAAGGTCGACAAATAGTGGTGTATCACATCTGGTGAACTGGCCAGAGAAAGCTTGAAGATGTGACTGTGATAAAACGGGTTGCAACTGTCAGGAGTAACTATGACTCTCTTAAGGTTGCCAAAAGATCGCCACCAGGCGAAATACATCGGCAAACTCGAGCAGCACCTCAAGAAATAACTGAAAAGTGTTTAAGGTGGACAAATAATGGCGTATCGCTTCTGGCGAACTGGCCAGATAATGCTTGAAGATGCGACTATGGTAAAATGGGGAGCAATTGGTAGGAGTAACTATGACTCTCTTAAGGTAGCCAAATGCCTCGTCATCAGGCGGAACAAATCGGCAAACTCGACGAGCACCTGGCAGGAGTATCTGTGAAAGTCTTAAGGGCGACTAATAATGGTTACAACTCCTGGTGAACTGGCCAGAGAAAGCTTGAAGACGTGAATGTTATATAACAGGGTGCAACTGGCAGGAGTAACTATGACACTCTTAAGGTAGCCAAATGCTCGTCACCAGGGGAAATACATGGGCAAACTCAAGGACCGCCTGGCAGAAGTAACTGTGAAAGTCTTAAGCTCGTCAAATAATGGCGTATCCCTTCTGGTGAACTGGCCAGATAACTTGAAGATGCAACTATGGTAAAACGGGGAGCAATGGGTAGGAGTAACTATGACTCTCTTAAGGTAGCCAAATGCCTCGTCACCAGGCGGATTAAATCGGCAAACTCGAGGAGCACCTAGCAGAAATAACTGTGAAAGTCTTAAGGTCGACTAATA
>NW_026047808.1:0-10000 GCF_023864345.2 Schistocerca serialis cubense
TGGGCGTCAACAGGCGCACGTGTGTGCCTTTGTTTCTGTCCGTCGCATCTCTTGGCGTATCGGTCCGGCCGGGCGCGCCGGCACCCAGGGCGCTGCAGTGGGTGCGGCGGACGGCGGCGTATCGGTTGGCGGGGCCCCTTGCCGCCGGCGCGGGCGCTGCGATGGGTGCCGCCTCCGTGCGCGCGGGGGAGGCGGCGCCGGCCGGGCGCGTTGTGTTCTGCCGCGCTACAGCGTATCGCTTTGCCGGCCGGCGATGGTGCCGTGATGGGTGCCGGACGGTCGATGTCGGCCCACCGGCCGGCGCGACGCGTGGAGGCGGCGTCGGCGGGCGGCGCCCGGCGGTCGACGGTTCGTTTTCGCCGTCCCCCCCGGCGTGTGGTTAACACAGCGTCCACCGCCGTACGGTGAACTACAATACCCCTATACACTATGGATGTGAAATAAAATATAATAACACATGATGCTCCGCAAGAAAATAGACTTGGGATAGGGTGTGTCGTTGGCAAGTCCCCGGGGCGGCTAGTGTGGGTGGTGATAAGTCCGTAGGGGTGAGGGGCGAGGTATCACGACGCACTCGCGCGCGCCCCCTCGTACCGACGACATGACTGTCCACAGTAAACATTCGACACCTCCATCTACAGGGATCCGACGGAACTACGCCAACCATGCTGGCAAAACAGTATCGCCATCTATGCGAATCTGACAACACTAGGTCCGCCATGTCGAGCGCACCACAAACATACCGCCATCTGTAGGTCTCCCTCAGCATGAGCTCCTGCAACGACGATACCGCCATCTATGGGACGCCAAGCCGACTAAGACATCGATGGGCCCCACAGTGCCCATCTTTCGACGCCCACCCACAAAGCATGCAGCCTGTGTCGACCACAGCACCCAAACGCCAGTGCACTCTGCCGCACGAAGTCGTGGACCGGCAATCACACCACCCGCACCCGCTCGTGCCCCACCCCAACCGCCAAACTCGCAACGCCAGCGGATGAACGGCGGAAGTTTCCCGCAGTCGTAATGTGCAATCCACACCTATAACTTGCGTTTCATGAAGAGTTATGTCCAATATGCGACATTCCCGCTGTCCCTATACATGAGCTGCGAGCTGTACCACGTACAAGCTACAGACGCGATCGCATTGCTCACTGTACGGATTCCCATGCGAGCGATCAGCTAGGAAGGCGCCCCATCCACGTCGGTACCCTTGGGCGTTGCACTCGCAGTCGCAAAAAACGTTGGGCAAATATATTTCTCCGATGCTGAGCGATCAGCTAGGAAGCGCCCCATCCATGTCGGTACTCGTACGCGTCGCACTCGCAGTCGCAAAAAACGCTGGGCAAATATATTTCTCGGAAGAGTAATGACAGTCCGAGCCTCCTGCGTGGGAAGAGTCTTTCTAGGCCCTGACCCACGGGAAGCGTGTAGCTTCCCCCATCCCGGACATTTCACGTCGTCACACTACCGGTATTGACTAATAGACTGATTGCTGATAATCATTAGCCACACACTGGGGGAAAACGGCCGACAGGGGCGGCAACATAGTGGAGCCGCAGTGTCACTAATGTACAGAGATAGAACAGTTTCGACTGGAACCAGAGTAACCGTATACACGGCACTGATTAGTAATAGATGCAGAGCCATCAGAATACAGATAATATATACAACCGTCCCTATACATGCTGAAAGACTCTGCACACAATGAGAACCACACGTCAGCCAGACACTATCACACACTACTCTCTGCCTCTAACAGGCACACACACAATATCTAACCACCAGCATGGAAGAACATCCGGTGCATCCTCTCCGCCACATTACACAATCCACACTATCATAACCAGACCGGGAGGTCCACCCAGAAAACAGAATATCCCACCCTTCCGACATCCGCCATTGCTCAGCTAAGCCACGAACACCCACACATGTCCTACACAGGGGTGCACCCAACATCACAATACTGCCTCCTGTCACAGTACACAAACAATGGCAGGAATGAAAGACACAGATCTGCCACAACCTTGGAATCGGAGCGCCGCCTGTCATGAGCCACAAGTGCATCCTGACGTGACAAATCGGATGATCCCGCAGGCATGCACTTACGATAATCACTATCAACGAACCTGCCGCCCCCTCCCCCCCCCAAAATACACCTTTCCCTACAACGTGTACCTTAACCTAAGCTATATTGTACCTTAACCTAAGCGATATTGTACCTTAACCTAAGGTATATCGTACCTTAACCTAACCTACATTGCGCCTTCACCTAACCTACGTTGTACCTTAACCTAACCTACGTTGTACCTTAACCTAACCTACGTTGTACCTTAACCTAACCTACGTTGTACCTTAACCTAACCTACGTTGTACCTTAACCTAACCTACGTTGTACCTTAACCTAACCTACGTTGTACCTTAACCTAACCTACGTTGTACCTTAACCTAACCTACGTTGTGCCTTAACCTAACCTACGTTGTGCCTTAACCTAACCTACGTTGTGCCTTAACCTAACCTACGTTGTGCCTTAACCTAACCTACGTTGTGCCTTAACCTAACCTACGTTGTGCCTTAACCTAACCTACGTTGTGCCTTAACCTAACCTATGTTGTGCCTTAACCTAACCTATGTTGTGCCTTAACCTAACCTATGTTGTGCCTTAACCTAACCTATGTTGTGCCTTAACCTAACCTATGTTGTGCCTTAACCTAACCTATGTTGTGCCTTAACCTAACCTATGTTGTGCCTTAACCTAACCTATGTTGTGCCTTAACCTAACCTATGTTGTGCCTTAACCTAACCTATGTTGTGCCTTAACCTAACCTATGTTGTGCCTTAACCTAACCTACGTTGTGCCTTAACCTAACCTACGTTGTGCCTTAACCTAACCTACGTTGTGCCTTAACCTAACCTACGTTGTGCCTTAACCTAACCTACGTTGTGCCTTAACCTAACCTACGTTGTGCCTTAACCTAACCTACGTTGTGCCTTAACCTAACCTACGTTGTGCCTTAACCTAACCTACGTTGTGCCTTAACCTAACCTACGTTGTGCCTTAACCTAACCTACGTTGTGCCTTAACCTAACCTACGTTGTGCCTTAACCTAACCTACGTTGTGCCTTAACCTAACCTACGTTGTGCCTTAACCTAACCTATGTTGTGCCTTAACCTAACCTATGTTGTGCCTTAACCTAACCTATGTTGTGCCTTAACCTAACCTATGTTGTGCCTTAACCTAACCTATGTTGTGCCTTAACCTAACCTATGTTGTGCCTTAACCTAACCTATGTTGTGCCTTAACCTAACCTATGTTGTGCCTTAACCTAACCTATGTTGTGCCTTAACCTAACCTATGTTGTGCCTTAACCTAACCTACGTTGTGCCTTAACCTAACCTACGTTGTGCCTTAACCTAACCCATATTGTACCTTAACCTAACCCATATTGTACCTTAACCTAACCCATATTGTACCTTAACCTAACCCATATTGTACCTTAACGTAACCTAATTTGTGCCTTAACGTAACCTAATTTGTGCCTTAACGTAACCTAATTTGTGCCTTAACGTAACCTAATTTGTGCCTTAACGTAACCTAATTTGTGCCTTAACGTAACCTAATTTGTGCCTTAACGTAACCTAATTTGTGCCTTAACGTAACCTAATTTGTGCCTTAACGTAACCTAATTTGTGCCTTAACGTAACCTAATTTGTGCCTTAACGTAACCTAATTTGTGCCTTAACGTAACCTAATTTGTGCCTTAACGTAACCTAATTTGTGCCTTAACGTAACCTAATTTGTGCCTTAACGTAACCTAATTTGTGCCTTAACGTAACCCATGTTGTGCCTTAACGTAACCCATGTTGTGCCTTAACGTAACCCAATTTGTGCCTTAACGTAACCCATGTTGTGCCTTAACCTAACCTATATTGTGCCTCAACCTAACCTATATTGCGCCTTAACCTGACGCACGTTGTCGCTGAACCTGCTCTGTAATTGTTATGCAACTCGTTAAATTAGTGTAGTGTTGCCTAACCGCAACCCTCGCAATATAGTTCGCTATTCGCACTGCCCGGTCCCCTGTGTATCGCGTCATGTTAAACACCTTGCAGGTGTTGCTGACTTTCCACATGCTCCTGCTATACACTGTAATGTGGATAGCAGCAGGACGTACATGCCCCCCCCCCTTCCCCCCTGCCTTCGCAAGCTGGTCGTTGAGAAGTTTGCATGTTCAATGCCCTTCGCATGCCGACGTACTCAGCCTACGTTGTGGTACGGCCTGTCACCTGTCCGCCGATGTACGCAAAACCCACAAACTGTACTGCACATTGGTCCGTATGTACTGAATGATACATCGTGGCACATGTGTGACCGTACGACGACTGCGCCTAGCAACGGCAGACCATACAGTCCAAATATTGTGCACGCAGCTACGTGTCGTCTCCCTATAAGAGCTGGATTGCAGTGTGGTACGCCATTCAGACGTGTGGGAGGAACGGACGCCCTGGATGGCGATCAGCATGAGCAGTCTGTTGATGTAGTGGAGCGTGTATTCGGACGTAGTCGTCTCTTCTCACACACCGTGATAGCATGTTGCACCGCGTTCCACATCTGCGACATCCTGCAGAGGCCGGCTGACAGTCGTTCGCGCAATGGACACCGCATACGTACGGGGGCTACCTTCCACGTGTTCTCGAGGCGTGCACATGTTGTTGCGTCTATGTGGGCAGACGTAGTGTGTTGTGACACCTGACACAGGCATGCAATACTCGTTGCAAATGGCGATGGACGTCTACGTTTGCTGGTGACGTTACGCAAATGAACAACAGGTAACCCGTTGTGGTGCGGTTGTTCTCGCTAGAGGTGAATCAGTGTTGGCGACGATCGGTCGAGCTATTAACCGGTTGTTTCAGGGATACCCACCATGCCCACGAACGTGAAAGGGGACCCACCATGCCCACGAACGCGAAAGGGGATCTGGGTGTGAGGCGATACGCGGCGGTGGCTGGGTGGGACCGTCCCCGGCCGGTGAGGGGGGGCCGCCCGGCGTGCTGGCAGCGCGGTGCGTGGGCGCACGCGCTACAGCCGGCTGGTGGGGGCGGCCAGTGGCAGGCGCGCCGGCCGACGGACGCGGCAGGCGGCGCAGCTGCGCGCCGGCGCCCCCTGCTCGCGGCGCCTTGCGGCCAAAGTAGGTCCTCGCGGGCCCGGTGCGAAGCGCGGTGGCCATCTGCAGTGTGCTGGTCCGATTGAGGACTGTGTGCGCTGAGGATGCGCCGCCGCCCGGCGCTCGGCGCCGCGACGCCGTCTGCTGCTCGGTCGCCCCAGCGGTTCTCGCAGGTGGTTTGTATCGCAGCTGTGCGGACGTGTTGGCGCGTGCGCTGTGCTGGGAGAGTTCGCTTCGGCACCCAAGTGGGGCTTTTGTCCTTCTGTGGCGCTGGCGTTGGAGCTGCCGGTCACCGTAGGTGGCGCGTGTTGTCTCCCGCCGGCAATGCCACGACAGCACGCTCCCGGGCCTCTGTCGGCAGCGGCAAGCTCAGTTGGGAGCACGGGTGGTCGCACCTAAAGCGTCTACTCGCCTAACTCCGGGCGATTGCGCCTCTCTCGAACCCGACCAAGTACTTAGGACGGCGCTGCGCGCCGCCGGGACCTGAGAGGGTTTCGAGGTGTGTTGTGCAGGGGAGCTCAGCCTCCTCCTGTTTGCAGAATAATTGAGCGGACGCTTGCGTGTTCGCGCGGGCCCCCGGGACACACTCCCGGGCGGCCGGCTGCTCAGCTCTAGTTGACGCAGCTCCCTGGTTGATCCTGCCAGTAGTCATATGCTTGTCTCAAAGATTAAGCCATGCATGTCTCAGTACAAGCCGCATTAAGGTGAAACCGCGAATGGCTCATTAAATCAGTTATGGTTCCTTAGATCGTACCCACGTTACTTGGATAACTGTGGTAATTCTAGAGCTAATACATGCAAACAGAGTCCCGACCAGAGATGGAAGGGACGCTTTTATTAGATCAAAACCAATCGGTCGGCTCGTCCGGTCCGTTTGCCTTGGTGACTCTGAATAACTTTGGGCTGATCGCACGGTCCTCGTACCGGCGACGCATCTTTCAAATGTCTGCCTTATCAACTGTCGATGGTAGGTTCTGCGCCTACCATGGTTGTAACGGGTAACGGGGAATCAGGGTTCGATTCCGGAGAGGGAGCCTGAGAAACGGCTACCACATCCAAGGAAGGCAGCAGGCGCGCAAATTACCCACTCCCGGCACGGGGAGGTAGTGACGAAAAATAACGATACGGGACTCATCCGAGGCCCCGTAATCGGAATGAGTACACTTTAAATCCTTTAACGAGTATCTATTGGAGGGCAAGTCTGGTGCCAGCAGCCGCGGTAATTCCAGCTCCAATAGCGTATATTAAAGTTGTTGCGGTTAAAAAGCTCGTAGTTGGATTTGTGTCCCACGCTGTTGGTTCACCGCCCGTCGGTGTTTAACTGGCATGTATCGTGGGACGTCCTGCCGGTGGGGCGAGCCGAAGGCGTGCGACCGCCTCGTGCGTGCTCGTGCGTCCCGAGGCGGACCCCGTTGAAATCCTACCAGGGTGCTCTTTATTGAGTGTCTCGGTGGGCCGGCACGTTTACTTTGAACAAATTAGAGTGCTTAAAGCAGGCAAGCCCGCCTGAATACTGTGTGCATGGAATAATGGAATAGGACCTCGGTTCTATTTTGTTGGTTTTCGGAACCCGAGGTAATGATTAATAGGGACAGGCGGGGGCATTCGTATTGCGACGTTAGAGGTGAAATTCTTGGATCGTCGCAAGACGAACAGAAGCGAAAGCATTTGCCAAGTATGTTTTCATTAATCAAGAACGAAAGTTAGAGGTTCGAAGGCGATCAGATACCGCCCTAGTTCTAACCATAAACGATGCCAGCCAGCGATCCGCCGCAGTTCCTCCGATGACTCGGCGGGCAGCCTCCGGGAAACCAAAGCTTTTGGGTTCCGGGGGAAGTATGGTTGCAAAGCTGAAACTTAAAGGAATTGACGGAAGGGCACCACCAGGAGTGGAGCCTGCGGCTTAATTTGACTCAACACGGGAAACCTCACCAGGCCCGGACACCGGAAGGATTGACAGATTGATAGCTCTTTCTTGATTCGGTGGGTGGTGGTGCATGGCCGTTCTTAGTTGGTGGAGCGATTTGTCTGGTTAATTCCGATAACGAACGAGACTCTAGCCTGCTAACTAGTCGCGTGACATCCTTCGTGCTGTCAGCGATTACTTTTCTTCTTAGAGGGACAGGCGGCTTCTAGCCGCACGAGATTGAGCAATAACAGGTCTGTGATGCCCTTAGATGTTCTGGGCCGCACGCGCGCTACACTGAAGGAATCAGCGTGTCTTCCTAGGCCGAAAGGTCGGGGTAACCCGCTGAACCTCCTTCGTGCTAGGGATTGGGGCTTGCAATTGTTCCCCATGAACGAGGAATTCCCAGTAAGCGCGAGTCATAAGCTCGCGTTGATTACGTCCCTGCCCTTTGTACACACCGCCCGTCGCTACTACCGATTGAATGATTTAGTGAGGTCTTCGGACTGGTACGCGGCATTGACTCTGTCGTTGCCGATGCTACCGGAAAGATGACCAAACTTGATCATTTAGAGGAAGTAAAAGTCGTAACAAGGTTTCCGTAGGTGAACCTGCGGAAGGATCATTACCGACTAGACTGCATGTCTTTCGATGTGCGTGTCGTGTCGCGCAACACGCAGCTACCTGTACGGCTCGCAGTAGCCGTGCGCCGCGTGCGGAACCACGCGTTCGTCTCAAAACTAACGGCAATGTTGTGTGGTACGAGCGCTGAAGCGCTGGAGCGGCTGGCCTGCGGCACCTGGCGCCTGGCGCCGGTTTTGAATGACTTTCGCCCGACTGCCTGTCCGCTCCGGTGTGGAGCCGTACGACGCCCATCGGCCGTGAGGCCGTTGGACACTGAACGCTGGAACAGGGCCGCCACACGCCTCAGTCCCGCCTATGCAACTGTCTCGAAAGAGATGGTGGAAACTATGAAAAGATCACCCAGGACGGTGGATCACTCGGCTCGTGGGTCGATGAAGAACGCAGCAAATTGCGCGTCGACATGTGAACTGCAGGACACATGAACATCGACGTTTCGAACGCACATTGCGGTCCATGGATTCCGTTCCCGGGCCACGTCTGGCTGAGGGTCGGCTACGTATACTGAAGCGCGCGGCGTTTGCCCCGCTTCGCAGACCTGGGAGTGTCGTGGCCGCCTGTGGGGCCGGCCGCGTCTCCTTAAACGTGCGATGCGCGCCCGTCGCCTGGCGGTTCGCATACCGGTACTTACTCGGTAGCGTGCACAGCCGGCTGGCGGTGTGGCGTGCGACACCTCGTACAACGACCTCAGAGCAGGCGAGACTACCCGCTGAATTTAAGCATATTACTAAGCGGAGGAAAAGAAACTAACAAGGATTCCCCCAGTAGCGGCGAGCGAACAGGGAAGAGTCCAGCACCGAACCCCGCAGGCTGCCGCCTGTCGTGGCATGTGGTGTTTGGGAGGGTCCACTACCCCGACGCCTCGCGCCGAGCCCAAGTCCAACTTGAATGAGGCCACGGCCCGTAGAGGGTGCCAGGCCCGTAGCGGCCGGTGCGAGCGTCGGCGGGACCTCTCCTTCGAGTCGGGTTGCTTGAGAGTGCAGCTCCAAGTGGGTGGTAAACTCCATCTGAGACTAAATATGACCACGAGACCGATAGCGAACAAGTACCGTGAGGGAAAGTTGAAAAGAACTTTGAAGAGAGAGTTCAAAAGTACGTGAAACCGTTCTGGGGTAAACGTGAGAAGTCCGAAAGGTCGAACGGGTGAGATTCACGCCCATCCGGCCACTGGCCTCCGCCCTCGGCAGATGGGGCCGGCCGCCCGCGCGGAGCAATTCGCGGCGGGGTCGTGTCCGGTTGCCTTTCCACTCGCCGCGGGGCGGGGCCGTTCCGGTGTGCGGTGGGCCGCACTTCTCCCCTAGTAGGACGTCGCGACCCGCTGGGTGCCGGCCTACGGCCCGGGTGCGCAGCCTGTCCTTCCGCGGGCCTCGGTTCGCGTCTGTTGGGCAGAGCCCCGGTGTCCTGGCTGGCTGCCCGGCGGTATATCTGGAGGAGTCGATTCGCCCCTTTGGGCGCTCGGGCTCCCGGCAAGCGCGCGCGGTTCTTCCCGGATGACGGACCTACCTGGCCCGGCCCCGGACCCGCGCCGCTGTTGGCTCGGGATGCTCTCGGGCGGAATAATCGCTCCCGTCAGCGGCGCTTCAGCTTTGGACAATTTCACGACCCGTCTTGAAACACGGACCAAGGAGTCTAACATGTGCGCGAGTCATTGGGCTGTACGAAACCTAAAGGCGTAATGAAAGTGAAGGTCTCGCCTTGCGCGGGCCGAGGGAGGATGGGGCTTCCCCGCCCTTCACGGGGCGGCGGCCTCCGCACTCCCGGGGCGTCTCGTCCTCATTGCGAGGTGAGGCGCACCTAGAGCGTACACGTTGGGACCCGAAAGATGGTGAACTATGCCTGGCCAGGACGAAGTCAGGGGAAACCCTGATGGAGGTCCGTAGCGATTCTGACGTGCAAATCGATCGTCGGAGCTGGGTATAGGGGCGAAAGACTAATCGAACCATCTAGTAGCTGGTTCCCTCCGAAGTTTCCCTCAGGATAGCTGGTGCTCGTACGAGTCTCATCCGGTAAAGCCTATTCTCAAACTTTAAATGGGTGAGATCTCCGGCTTGCTTGATATGCTGAAGCCGCGAGCAAACGACTCGGATCGGAGTGCCAAGTGGGCCACTTTTGGTAAGCAGAACTGGCGCTGTGGGATGAACCAAACGCCGAGTTAAGGCGCCCGAATCGACGCTCATGGGAAACCATGAAAGGCGTTGGTTGCTTAAGACAGCAGGACGGTGGCCATGGAAGTCGGAATCCGCTAAGGAGTGTGTAACAACTCACCTGCCGAAGCAACTAGCCCT
>NW_026047808.1:15000-25000 GCF_023864345.2 Schistocerca serialis cubense
CTACGTTGTACCTTAACCTAACCTACGTTGTACCTTAACCTAACCTACGTTGTGCCTTAACCTAACCTACGTTGTGCCTTAACCTAACCTACGTTGTGCCTTAACCTAACCTACGTTGTGCCTTAACCTAACCTACGTTGTGCCTTAACCTAACCTACGTTGTGCCTTAACCTAACCTATGTTGTGCCTTAACCTAACCTATGTTGTGCCTTAACCTAACCTATGTTGTGCCTTAACCTAACCTATGTTGTGCCTTAACCTAACCTATGTTGTGCCTTAACCTAACCTATGTTGTGCCTTAACCTAACCTATGTTGTGCCTTAACCTAACCTATGTTGTGCCTTAACCTAACCTATGTTGTGCCTTAACCTAACCTACGTTGTGCCTTAACCTAACCTACGTTGTGCCTTAACCTAACCTACGTTGTGCCTTAACCTAACCTACGTTGTGCCTTAACCTAACCTACGTTGTGCCTTAACCTAACCTACGTTGTGCCTTAACCTAACCTACGTTGTGCCTTAACCTAACCTACGTTGTGCCTTAACCTAACCTACGTTGTGCCTTAACCTAACCTACGTTGTGCCTTAACCTAACCTACGTTGTGCCTTAACCTAACCTACGTTGTGCCTTAACCTAACCTACGTTGTGCCTTAACCTAACCTACGTTGTGCCTTAACCTAACCTATGTTGTGCCTTAACCTAACCTATGTTGTGCCTTAACCTAACCTATGTTGTGCCTTAACCTAACCTATGTTGTGCCTTAACCTAACCTATGTTGTGCCTTAACCTAACCTATGTTGTGCCTTAACCTAACCTATGTTGTGCCTTAACCTAACCTATGTTGTGCCTTAACCTAACCTATGTTGTGCCTTAACCTAACCTATGTTGTGCCTTAACCTAACCTACGTTGTGCCTTAACCTAACCTACGTTGTGCCTTAACCTAACCTACGTTGTGCCTTAACCTAACCCATATTGTACCTTAACCTAACCCATATTGTACCTTAACCTAACCCATATTGTACCTTAACCTAACCCATATTGTACCTTAACGTAACCTAATTTGTGCCTTAACGTAACCTAATTTGTGCCTTAACGTAACCTAATTTGTGCCTTAACGTAACCTAATTTGTGCCTTAACGTAACCTAATTTGTGCCTTAACGTAACCTAATTTGTGCCTTAACGTAACCTAATTTGTGCCTTAACGTAACCTAATTTGTGCCTTAACGTAACCTAATTTGTGCCTTAACGTAACCTAATTTGTGCCTTAACGTAACCTAATTTGTGCCTTAACGTAACCTAATTTGTGCCTTAACGTAACCTAATTTGTGCCTTAACGTAACCTAATTTGTGCCTTAACGTAACCTAATTTGTGCCTTAACGTAACCTAATTTGTGCCTTAACGTAACCCATGTTGTGCCTTAACGTAACCCATGTTGTGCCTTAACGTAACCCAATTTGTGCCTTAACGTAACCCATGTTGTGCCTTAACCTAACCTATATTGTGCCTCAACCTAACCTATATTGCGCCTTAACCTGACGCACGTTGTCGCTGAACCTGCTCTGTAATTGTTATGCAACTCGTTAAATTAGTGTAGTGTTGCCTAACCGCAACCCTCGCAATATAGTTCGCTATTCGCACTGCCCGGTCCCCTGTGTATCGCGTCATGTTAAACACCTTGCAGGTGTTGCTGACTTTCCACATGCTCCTGCTATACACTGTAATGTGGATAGCAGCAGGACGTACATGCCCCCCCCCCTTCCCCCCTGCCTTCGCAAGCTGGTCGTTGAGAAGTTTGCATGTTCAATGCCCTTCGCATGCCGACGTACTCAGCCTACGTTGTGGTACGGCCTGTCACCTGTCCGCCGATGTACGCAAAACCCACAAACTGTACTGCACATTGGTCCGTATGTACTGAATGATACATCGTGGCACATGTGTGACCGTACGACGACTGCGCCTAGCAACGGCAGACCATACAGTCCAAATATTGTGCACGCAGCTACGTGTCGTCTCCCTATAAGAGCTGGATTGCAGTGTGGTACGCCATTCAGACGTGTGGGAGGAACGGACGCCCTGGATGGCGATCAGCATGAGCAGTCTGTTGATGTAGTGGAGCGTGTATTCGGACGTAGTCGTCTCTTCTCACACACCGTGATAGCATGTTGCACCGCGTTCCACATCTGCGACATCCTGCAGAGGCCGGCTGACAGTCGTTCGCGCAATGGACACCGCATACGTACGGGGGCTACCTTCCACGTGTTCTCGAGGCGTGCACATGTTGTTGCGTCTATGTGGGCAGACGTAGTGTGTTGTGACACCTGACACAGGCATGCAATACTCGTTGCAAATGGCGATGGACGTCTACGTTTGCTGGTGACGTTACGCAAATGAACAACAGGTAACCCATTGTGGTGCGGTTGTTCTCGCTAGAGGTGAATCAGTGTTGGCGACGATCGGTCGAGCTATTAACCGGTTGTTTCAGGGATACCCACCATGCCCACGAACGTGAAAGGGGACCCACCATGCCCACGAACGCGAAAGGGGATCTGGGTGTGAGGCGATACGCGGCGGTGGCTGGGTGGGACCGTCCCCGGCCGGTGAGGGGGGGCCGCCCGGCGTGCTGGCAGCGCGGTGCGTGGGCGCACGCGCTACAGCCGGCTGGTGGGGGCGGCCAGTGGCAGGCGCGCCGGCCGACGGACGCGGCAGGCGGCGCAGCTGCGCGCCGGCGCCCCCTGCTCGCGGCGCCTTGCGGCCAAAGTAGGTCCTCGCGGGCCCGGTGCGAAGCGCGGTGGCCATCTGCAGTGTGCTGGTCCGATTGAGGACTGTGTGCGCTGAGGATGCGCCGCCGCCCGGCGCTCGGCGCCGCGACGCCGTCTGCTGCTCGGTCGCCCCAGCGGTTCTCGCAGGTGGTTTGTATCGCAGCTGTGCGGACGTGTTGGCGCGTGCGCTGTGCTGGGAGAGTTCGCTTCGGCACCCAAGTGGGGCTTTTGTCCTTCTGTGGCGCTGGCGTTGGAGCTGCCGGTCACCGTAGGTGGCGCGTGTTGTCTCCCGCCGGCAATGCCACGACAGCACGCTCCCGGGCCTCTGTCGGCAGCGGCAAGCTCAGTTGGGAGCACGGGTGGTCGCACCTAAAGCGTCTACTCGCCTAACTCCGGGCGATTGCGCCTCTCTCGAACCCGACCAAGTACTTAGGACGGCGCTGCGCGCCGCCGGGACCTGAGAGGGTTTCGAGGTGTGTTGTGCAGGGGAGCTCAGCCTCCTCCTGTTTGCAGAATAATTGAGCGGACGCTTGCGTGTTCGCGCGGGCCCCCGGGACACACTCCCGGGCGGCCGGCTGCTCAGCTCTAGTTGACGCAGCTCCCTGGTTGATCCTGCCAGTAGTCATATGCTTGTCTCAAAGATTAAGCCATGCATGTCTCAGTACAAGCCGCATTAAGGTGAAACCGCGAATGGCTCATTAAATCAGTTATGGTTCCTTAGATCGTACCCACGTTACTTGGATAACTGTGGTAATTCTAGAGCTAATACATGCAAACAGAGTCCCGACCAGAGATGGAAGGGACGCTTTTATTAGATCAAAACCAATCGGTCGGCTCGTCCGGTCCGTTTGCCTTGGTGACTCTGAATAACTTTGGGCTGATCGCACGGTCCTCGTACCGGCGACGCATCTTTCAAATGTCTGCCTTATCAACTGTCGATGGTAGGTTCTGCGCCTACCATGGTTGTAACGGGTAACGGGGAATCAGGGTTCGATTCCGGAGAGGGAGCCTGAGAAACGGCTACCACATCCAAGGAAGGCAGCAGGCGCGCAAATTACCCACTCCCGGCACGGGGAGGTAGTGACGAAAAATAACGATACGGGACTCATCCGAGGCCCCGTAATCGGAATGAGTACACTTTAAATCCTTTAACGAGTATCTATTGGAGGGCAAGTCTGGTGCCAGCAGCCGCGGTAATTCCAGCTCCAATAGCGTATATTAAAGTTGTTGCGGTTAAAAAGCTCGTAGTTGGATTTGTGTCCCACGCTGTTGGTTCACCGCCCGTCGGTGTTTAACTGGCATGTATCGTGGGACGTCCTGCCGGTGGGGCGAGCCGAAGGCGTGCGACCGCCTCGTGCGTGCTCGTGCGTCCCGAGGCGGACCCCGTTGAAATCCTACCAGGGTGCTCTTTATTGAGTGTCTCGGTGGGCCGGCACGTTTACTTTGAACAAATTAGAGTGCTTAAAGCAGGCAAGCCCGCCTGAATACTGTGTGCATGGAATAATGGAATAGGACCTCGGTTCTATTTTGTTGGTTTTCGGAACCCGAGGTAATGATTAATAGGGACAGGCGGGGGCATTCGTATTGCGACGTTAGAGGTGAAATTCTTGGATCGTCGCAAGACGAACAGAAGCGAAAGCATTTGCCAAGTATGTTTTCATTAATCAAGAACGAAAGTTAGAGGTTCGAAGGCGATCAGATACCGCCCTAGTTCTAACCATAAACGATGCCAGCCAGCGATCCGCCGCAGTTCCTCCGATGACTCGGCGGGCAGCCTCCGGGAAACCAAAGCTTTTGGGTTCCGGGGGAAGTATGGTTGCAAAGCTGAAACTTAAAGGAATTGACGGAAGGGCACCACCAGGAGTGGAGCCTGCGGCTTAATTTGACTCAACACGGGAAACCTCACCAGGCCCGGACACCGGAAGGATTGACAGATTGATAGCTCTTTCTTGATTCGGTGGGTGGTGGTGCATGGCCGTTCTTAGTTGGTGGAGCGATTTGTCTGGTTAATTCCGATAACGAACGAGACTCTAGCCTGCTAACTAGTCGCGTGACATCCTTCGTGCTGTCAGCGATTACTTTTCTTCTTAGAGGGACAGGCGGCTTCTAGCCGCACGAGATTGAGCAATAACAGGTCTGTGATGCCCTTAGATGTTCTGGGCCGCACGCGCGCTACACTGAAGGAATCAGCGTGTCTTCCTAGGCCGAAAGGTCGGGGTAACCCGCTGAACCTCCTTCGTGCTAGGGATTGGGGCTTGCAATTGTTCCCCATGAACGAGGAATTCCCAGTAAGCGCGAGTCATAAGCTCGCGTTGATTACGTCCCTGCCCTTTGTACACACCGCCCGTCGCTACTACCGATTGAATGATTTAGTGAGGTCTTCGGACTGGTACGCGGCATTGACTCTGTCGTTGCCGATGCTACCGGAAAGATGACCAAACTTGATCATTTAGAGGAAGTAAAAGTCGTAACAAGGTTTCCGTAGGTGAACCTGCGGAAGGATCATTACCGACTAGACTGCATGTCTTTCGATGTGCGTGTCGTGTCGCGCAACACGCAGCTACCTGTACGGCTCGCAGTAGCCGTGCGCCGCGTGCGGAACCACGCGTTCGTCTCAAAACTAACGGCAATGTTGTGTGGTACGAGCGCTGAAGCGCTGGAGCGGCTGGCCTGCGGCACCTGGCGCCTGGCGCCGGTTTTGAATGACTTTCGCCCGACTGCCTGTCCGCTCCGGTGTGGAGCCGTACGACGCCCATCGGCCGTGAGGCCGTTGGACACTGAACGCTGGAACAGGGCCGCCACACGCCTCAGTCCCGCCTATGCAACTGTCTCGAAAGAGATGGTGGAAACTATGAAAAGATCACCCAGGACGGTGGATCACTCGGCTCGTGGGTCGATGAAGAACGCAGCAAATTGCGCGTCGACATGTGAACTGCAGGACACATGAACATCGACGTTTCGAACGCACATTGCGGTCCATGGATTCCGTTCCCGGGCCACGTCTGGCTGAGGGTCGGCTACGTATACTGAAGCGCGCGGCGTTTGCCCCGCTTCGCAGACCTGGGAGTGTCGTGGCCGCCTGTGGGGCCGGCCGCGTCTCCTTAAACGTGCGATGCGCGCCCGTCGCCTGGCGGTTCGCATACCGGTACTTACTCGGTAGCGTGCACAGCCGGCTGGCGGTGTGGCGTGCGACACCTCGTACAACGACCTCAGAGCAGGCGAGACTACCCGCTGAATTTAAGCATATTACTAAGCGGAGGAAAAGAAACTAACAAGGATTCCCCCAGTAGCGGCGAGCGAACAGGGAAGAGTCCAGCACCGAACCCCGCAGGCTGCCGCCTGTCGTGGCATGTGGTGTTTGGGAGGGTCCACTACCCCGACGCCTCGCGCCGAGCCCAAGTCCAACTTGAATGAGGCCACGGCCCGTAGAGGGTGCCAGGCCCGTAGCGGCCGGTGCGAGCGTCGGCGGGACCTCTCCTTCGAGTCGGGTTGCTTGAGAGTGCAGCTCCAAGTGGGTGGTAAACTCCATCTGAGACTAAATATGACCACGAGACCGATAGCGAACAAGTACCGTGAGGGAAAGTTGAAAAGAACTTTGAAGAGAGAGTTCAAAAGTACGTGAAACCGTTCTGGGGTAAACGTGAGAAGTCCGAAAGGTCGAACGGGTGAGATTCACGCCCATCCGGCCACTGGCCTCCGCCCTCGGCAGATGGGGCCGGCCGCCCGCGCGGAGCAATTCGCGGCGGGGTCGTGTCCGGTTGCCTTTCCACTCGCCGCGGGGCGGGGCCGTTCCGGTGTGCGGTGGGCCGCACTTCTCCCCTAGTAGGACGTCGCGACCCGCTGGGTGCCGGCCTACGGCCCGGGTGCGCAGCCTGTCCTTCCGCGGGCCTCGGTTCGCGTCTGTTGGGCAGAGCCCCGGTGTCCTGGCTGGCTGCCCGGCGGTATATCTGGAGGAGTCGATTCGCCCCTTTGGGCGCTCGGGCTCCCGGCAAGCGCGCGCGGTTCTTCCCGGATGACGGACCTACCTGGCCCGGCCCCGGACCCGCGCCGCTGTTGGCTCGGGATGCTCTCGGGCGGAATAATCGCTCCCGTCAGCGGCGCTTCAGCTTTGGACAATTTCACGACCCGTCTTGAAACACGGACCAAGGAGTCTAACATGTGCGCGAGTCATTGGGCTGTACGAAACCTAAAGGCGTAATGAAAGTGAAGGTCTCGCCTTGCGCGGGCCGAGGGAGGATGGGGCTTCCCCGCCCTTCACGGGGCGGCGGCCTCCGCACTCCCGGGGCGTCTCGTCCTCATTGCGAGGTGAGGCGCACCTAGAGCGTACACGTTGGGACCCGAAAGATGGTGAACTATGCCTGGCCAGGACGAAGTCAGGGGAAACCCTGATGGAGGTCCGTAGCGATTCTGACGTGCAAATCGATCGTCGGAGCTGGGTATAGGGGCGAAAGACTAATCGAACCATCTAGTAGCTGGTTCCCTCCGAAGTTTCCCTCAGGATAGCTGGTGCTCGTACGAGTCTCATCCGGTAAAGCGAATGATTAGAGGCCTTGGGGCCGAAACGACCTCAACCTATTCTCAAACTTTAAATGGGTGAGATCTCCGGCTTGCTTGATATGCTGAAGCCGCGAGCAAACGACTCGGATCGGAGTGCCAAGTGGGCCACTTTTGGTAAGCAGAACTGGCGCTGTGGGATGAACCAAACGCCGAGTTAAGGCGCCCGAATCGACGCTCATGGGAAACCATGAAAGGCGTTGGTTGCTTAAGACAGCAGGACGGTGGCCATGGAAGTCGGAATCCGCTAAGGAGTGTGTAACAACTCACCTGCCGAAGCAACTAGCCCTGAAAATGGATGGCGCTGAAGCGTCGTGCCTATACTCGGCCGTCAGTCTGGCAGTCATGGCCGGTCCTTGCGGCCGGCCGCGAAGCCCTGACGAGTAGGAGGGTCGCGGCGGTGGGCGCAGAAGGGTCTGGGCGTGAGCCTGCCTGGAGCCGCCGTCGGTGCAGATCTTGGTGGTAGTAGCAAATACTCCAGCGAGGCCCTGGAGGGCTGACGCGGAGAAGGGTTTCGTGTGAACAGCCGTTGCACACGAGTCAGTCGATCCTAAGCCCTAGGAGAAATCCGATGTTGATGGGGGCCGTCATAGCATGATGCGCTTTGTGCTGGCCCCCGTTGGGCGAAAGGGAATCCGGTTCCTATTCCGGAACCCGGCAGCGGAACCGATACAAGTCGGGCCCCTCTTTTAGAGATGCTCGTCGGGGTAACCCAAAAGGACCCGGAGACGCCGTCGGGAGATCGGGGAAGAGTTTTCTTTTCTGCATGAGCGTTCGAGTTCCCTGGAATCCTCTAGCAGGGAGATAGGGTTTGGAACGCGAAGAGCACCGCAGTTGCGGCGGTGTCCCGATCTTCCCCTCGGACCTTGAAAATCCGGGAGAGGGCCACGTGGAGGTGTCGCGCCGGTTCGTACCCATATCCGCAGCAGGTCTCCAAGGTGAAGAGCCTCTAGTCGATAGAATAATGTAGGTAAGGGAAGTCGGCAAATTGGATCCGTAACTTCGGGATAAGGATTGGCTCTGAGGATCGGGGCGTGTCGGGCTTGGTCGGGAAGTGGGTCAGCGCTAACGTGCCGGGCCTGGGCGAGGTGAGTGCCGTAGGGGTGCCGGTAAGTGCGGGCGTTTAGCGCGGGCGTGGTCTGCTCTCGCCGTTGGTCGGCCTCGTGCTGGCCGGCGGTGCAGGATGCGCGCGCCTGCGCGGCGTTCGCGCCCCGGTGCTTCAACCTGCGTGCAGGATCCGAGCTCGGTCCCGTGCCTTGGCCTCCCACGGATCTTCCTTGCTGCGAGGCCGCGTCCGCCTTAGCGTGCTCCTCCGGGGGCGCGCGGGTGCGCGGATTCTCTTCGGCCGCCATTCAACGATCAACTCAGAACTGGCACGGACTGGGGGAATCCGACTGTCTAATTAAAACAAAGCATTGCGATGGCCCTAGCGGGTGTTGACGCAATGTGATTTCTGCCCAGTGCTCTGAATGTCAACGTGAAGAAATTCAAGCAAGCGCGGGTAAACGGCGGGAGTAACTATGACACGGGGCGTTCGCCAGGGCGATCCCCTCTCCCCCCTCCTGTTCAACTTTGCGGTGGACTACGTTTTAGGCCAACTGCCCTCCCACATCGGAGCTCGGATTCTCGGTCGCAGAGTCAACGCTGCGGCCTTTGCAGATGACGTCTTGCTGTTTGCAGCGACCCCGAGGGGCTTGCAGTCCCTCATCGACGCAGCTACCGCAGCCCTCGCCCACCTGGGGCTGCAGATCAACGCCCGGAAGTGTTTCACCCTCGCCTTAGTCGCGTCAGGGCGCGAGAAGAAGGTGAAGGTGGACAGCAATGTCACCTTCACAGCAGGCAATACCACCATGCCTGCCCTGCGTGTGGGTGAAACCTTCCGGTACCTGGGGCTGCAATTCTCCACCGCGGGTCGCTGTGTCTTCAATCCACGTCGCCACCTGGTGGAGCAGCTTGACGTCATCTCCCGAGCTCCGCTGAAGCCGCAACAGCGCCTCCACGCTCTCACCAACGTACTTCTCCCTGGCCTGTACCACGGGCTGGCCCTCAGCCGCACCCGGGTGGGTGCATTGAAGTCGGCCGACGTCACCATCCGGGCCGCCGTCAGGAGATGGTTCCGCCTTCCGGCGGACACCCCCCTGGGATACTTCCACGCTCCTGTTGCCCAGGGGGGCCTCGGCATTCCATCTTGCCGATGGATGGGTCCGACCCTCCGTCGGTCCCGTCTCCTGGCGCTGAAGAAGATAGGGCCAGCCTGCGACGGTGCAGGCATGGATGAGGTGCAGCGTGAGATGGAGGTGCTGGAGCGCCACCTAATGTGGGAGGGCCACCTCCTCAAATCGTCAACGCAGGTTGGGGAAATGTGGGCGGCGCGCCTACACATCGCCATTGACGGTGCGGCGCTGTCATCTTCTGCCGCCGTCAGTGGCCAACATCAGTGGGTCGCCGACACCAGTCGCCTGCTATCTGGGCGTGAATACATCGACGCCCTCCGCGCCCGCATCAACGCCTTCCCTACGAAGGCACGGCGCAGTCGCGGGCGGGAGGCGGACACCAGATGCCGCGCGGGGTGCCAGGCCGTGGAGACCGCCAACCACGTACTTCAGGCTTGCTTTAGGACGCACGGGTCCCGGGTCAAGCGCCATGACGCTGTAGTGCGTTATGTCGCCCGTGGACTCGCGCAG
>NW_026047808.1:30000-36936 GCF_023864345.2 Schistocerca serialis cubense
TTGTGCCTTAACCTAACCTATGTTGTGCCTTAACCTAACCTATGTTGTGCCTTAACCTAACCTATGTTGTGCCTTAACCTAACCTATGTTGTGCCTTAACCTAACCTATGTTGTGCCTTAACCTAACCTATGTTGTGCCTTAACCTAACCTATGTTGTGCCTTAACCTAACCTATGTTGTGCCTTAACCTAACCTATGTTGTGCCTTAACCTAACCTATGTTGTGCCTTAACCTAACCTATGTTGTGCCTTAACCTAACCTATGTTGTGCCTTAACCTAACCTACGTTGTGCCTTAACCTAACCTACGTTGTGCCTTAACCTAACCTACGTTGTGCCTTAACCTAACCTACGTTGTGCCTTAACCTAACCTACGTTGTGCCTTAACCTAACCTACGTTGTGCCTTAACCTAACCTACGTTGTGCCTTAACCTAACCTACGTTGTGCCTTAACCTAACCTACGTTGTGCCTTAACCTAACCTACGTTGTGCCTTAACCTAACCTACGTTGTGCCTTAACCTAACCTACGTTGTGCCTTAACCTAACCTATGTTGTGCCTTAACCTAACCTATGTTGTGCCTTAACCTAACCTATGTTGTGCCTTAACCTAACCTATGTTGTGCCTTAACCTAACCTATGTTGTGCCTTAACCTAACCTATGTTGTGCCTTAACCTAACCTATGTTGTGCCTTAACCTAACCTATGTTGTGCCTTAACCTAACCTACGTTGTGCCTTAACCTAACCTACGTTGTGCCTTAACCTAACCTACGTTGTGCCTTAACCTAACCCATATTGTACCTTAACCTAACCCATATTGTACCTTAACCTAACCCATATTGTACCTTAACCTAACCCATATTGTACCTTAACCTAACCCATATTGTACCTTAACGTAACCTAATTTGTGCCTTAACGTAACCTAATTTGTGCCTTAACGTAACCTAATTTGTGCCTTAACGTAACCTAATTTGTGCCTTAACGTAACCTAATTTGTGCCTTAACGTAACCTAATTTGTGCCTTAACGTAACCTAATTTGTGCCTTAACGTAACCTAATTTGTGCCTTAACGTAACCTAATTTGTGCCTTAACGTAACCTAATTTGTGCCTTAACGTAACCTAATTTGTGCCTTAACGTAACCTAATTTGTGCCTTAACGTAACCTAATTTGTGCCTTAACGTAACCTAATTTGTGCCTTAACGTAACCTAATTTGTGCCTTAACGTAACCCATGTTGTGCCTTAACGTAACCCATGTTGTGCCTTAACGTAACCCAATTTGTGCCTTAACGTAACCCATGTTGTGCCTTAACCTAACCTATATTGTGCCTCAACCTAACCTATATTGCGCCTTAACCTGACGCACGTTGTCGCTGAACCTGCTCTGTAATTGTTATGCAACTCGTTAAATTAGTGTAGTGTTGCCTAACCGCAACCCTCGCAATATAGTTCGCTATTCGCACTGCCCGGTCCCCTGTGTATCGCGTCATGTTAAACACCTTGCAGGTGTTGCTGACTTTCCACATGCTCCTGCTATACACTGTAATGTGGATAGCAGCAGGACGTACATGCCCCCCCCCCCTTCCCCCCTGCCTTCGCAAGCTGGTCGTTGAGAAGTTTGCATGTTCAATGCCCTTCGCATGCCGACGTACTCAGCCTACGTTGTGGTACGGCCTGTCACCTGTCCGCCGATGTACGCAAAACCCACAAACTGTACTGCACATTGGTCCGTATGTACTGAATGATACATCGTGGCACATGTGTGACCGTACGACGACTGCGCCTAGCAACGGCAGACCATACAGTCCAAATATTGTGCACGCAGCTACGTGTCGTCTCCCTATAAGAGCTGGATTGCAGTGTGGTACGCCATTCAGACGTGTGGGAGGAACGGACGCCCTGGATGGCGATCAGCATGAGCAGTCTGTTGATGTAGTGGAGCGTGTATTCGGACGTAGTCGTCTCTTCTCACACACCGTGATAGCATGTTGCACCGCGTTCCACATCTGCGACATCCTGCAGAGGCCGGCTGACAGTCGTTCGCGCAATGGACACCGCATACGTACGGGGGCTACCTTCCACGTGTTCTCGAGGCGTGCACATGTTGTTGCGTCTATGTGGGCAGACGTAGTGTGTTGTGACACCTGACACAGGCATGCAATACTCGTTGCAAATGGCGATGGACGTCTACGTTTGCTGGTGACGTTACGCAAATGAACAACAGGTAACCCGTTGTGGTGCGGTTGTTCTCGCTAGAGGTGAATCAGTGTTGGCGACGATCGGTCGAGCTATTAACCGGTTGTTTCAGGGATACCCACCATGCCCACGAACGTGAAAGGGGACCCACCATGCCCACGAACGCGAAAGGGGATCTGGGTGTGAGGCGATACGCGGCGGTGGCTGGGTGGGACCGTCCCCGGCCGGTGAGGGGGGGCCGCCCGGCGTGCTGGCAGCGCGGTGCGTGGGCGCACGCGCTACAGCCGGCTGGTGGGGGCGGCCAGTGGCAGGCGCGCCGGCCGACGGACGCGGCAGGCGGCGCAGCTGCGCGCCGGCGCCCCCTGCTCGCGGCGCCTTGCGGCCAAAGTAGGTCCTCGCGGGCCCGGTGCGAAGCGCGGTGGCCATCTGCAGTGTGCTGGTCCGATTGAGGACTGTGTGCGCTGAGGATGCGCCGCCGCCCGGCGCTCGGCGCCGCGACGCCGTCTGCTGCTCGGTCGCCCCAGCGGTTCTCGCAGGTGGTTTGTATCGCAGCTGTGCGGACGTGTTGGCGCGTGCGCTGTGCTGGGAGAGTTCGCTTCGGCACCCAAGTGGGGCTTTTGTCCTTCTGTGGCGCTGGCGTTGGAGCTGCCGGTCACCGTAGGTGGCGCGTGTTGTCTCCCGCCGGCAATGCCACGACAGCACGCTCCCGGGCCTCTGTCGGCAGCGGCAAGCTCAGTTGGGAGCACGGGTGGTCGCACCTAAAGCGTCTACTCGCCTAACTCCGGGCGATTGCGCCTCTCTCGAACCCGACCAAGTACTTAGGACGGCGCTGCGCGCCGCCGGGACCTGAGAGGGTTTCGAGGTGTGTTGTGCAGGGGAGCTCAGCCTCCTCCTGTTTGCAGAATAATT
The DNA here is from genome assembly GCF_023864345.2 of Schistocerca serialis cubense. Taxonomy (NCBI): domain Eukaryota; kingdom Metazoa; phylum Arthropoda; class Insecta; order Orthoptera; family Acrididae; genus Schistocerca; species Schistocerca serialis. The sequence goes on from NW_026047808.1 coordinate 33,103, forward strand.
GAGCGGACGCTTGCGTGTTCGCGCGGGCCCCCGGGACACACTCCCGGGCGGCCGGCTGCTCAGCTCTAGTTGACGCAGCTCCCTGGTTGATCCTGCCAGTAGTCATATGCTTGTCTCAAAGATTAAGCCATGCATGTCTCAGTACAAGCCGCATTAAGGTGAAACCGCGAATGGCTCATTAAATCAGTTATGGTTCCTTAGATCGTACCCACGTTACTTGGATAACTGTGGTAATTCTAGAGCTAATACATGCAAACAGAGTCCCGACCAGAGATGGAAGGGACGCTTTTATTAGATCAAAACCAATCGGTCGGCTCGTCCGGTCCGTTTGCCTTGGTGACTCTGAATAACTTTGGGCTGATCGCACGGTCCTCGTACCGGCGACGCATCTTTCAAATGTCTGCCTTATCAACTGTCGATGGTAGGTTCTGCGCCTACCATGGTTGTAACGGGTAACGGGGAATCAGGGTTCGATTCCGGAGAGGGAGCCTGAGAAACGGCTACCACATCCAAGGAAGGCAGCAGGCGCGCAAATTACCCACTCCCGGCACGGGGAGGTAGTGACGAAAAATAACGATACGGGACTCATCCGAGGCCCCGTAATCGGAATGAGTACACTTTAAATCCTTTAACGAGTATCTATTGGAGGGCAAGTCTGGTGCCAGCAGCCGCGGTAATTCCAGCTCCAATAGCGTATATTAAAGTTGTTGCGGTTAAAAAGCTCGTAGTTGGATTTGTGTCCCACGCTGTTGGTTCACCGCCCGTCGGTGTTTAACTGGCATGTATCGTGGGACGTCCTGCCGGTGGGGCGAGCCGAAGGCGTGCGACCGCCTCGTGCGTGCTCGTGCGTCCCGAGGCGGACCCCGTTGAAATCCTACCAGGGTGCTCTTTATTGAGTGTCTCGGTGGGCCGGCACGTTTACTTTGAACAAATTAGAGTGCTTAAAGCAGGCAAGCCCGCCTGAATACTGTGTGCATGGAATAATGGAATAGGACCTCGGTTCTATTTTGTTGGTTTTCGGAACCCGAGGTAATGATTAATAGGGACAGGCGGGGGCATTCGTATTGCGACGTTAGAGGTGAAATTCTTGGATCGTCGCAAGACGAACAGAAGCGAAAGCATTTGCCAAGTATGTTTTCATTAATCAAGAACGAAAGTTAGAGGTTCGAAGGCGATCAGATACCGCCCTAGTTCTAACCATAAACGATGCCAGCCAGCGATCCGCCGCAGTTCCTCCGATGACTCGGCGGGCAGCCTCCGGGAAACCAAAGCTTTTGGGTTCCGGGGGAAGTATGGTTGCAAAGCTGAAACTTAAAGGAATTGACGGAAGGGCACCACCAGGAGTGGAGCCTGCGGCTTAATTTGACTCAACACGGGAAACCTCACCAGGCCCCGGACACCGGAAGGATTGACAGATTGATAGCTCTTTCTTGATTCGGTGGGTGGTGGTGCATGGCCGTTCTTAGTTGGTGGAGCGATTTGTCTGGTTAATTCCGATAACGAACGAGACTCTAGCCTGCTAACTAGTCGCGTGACATCCTTCGTGCTGTCAGCGATTACTTTTCTTCTTAGAGGGACAGGCGGCTTCTAGCCGCACGAGATTGAGCAATAACAGGTCTGTGATGCCCTTAGATGTTCTGGGCCGCACGCGCGCTACACTGAAGGAATCAGCGTGTCTTCCTAGGCCGAAAGGTCGGGGTAACCCGCTGAACCTCCTTCGTGCTAGGGATTGGGGCTTGCAATTGTTCCCCATGAACGAGGAATTCCCAGTAAGCGCGAGTCATAAGCTCGCGTTGATTACGTCCCTGCCCTTTGTACACACCGCCCGTCGCTACTACCGATTGAATGATTTAGTGAGGTCTTCGGACTGGTACGCGGCATTGACTCTGTCGTTGCCGATGCTACCGGAAAGATGACCAAACTTGATCATTTAGAGGAAGTAAAAGTCGTAACAAGGTTTCCGTAGGTGAACCTGCGGAAGGATCATTACCGACTAGACTGCATGTCTTTCGATGTGCGTGTCGTGTCGCGCAACACGCAGCTACCTGTACGGCTCGCAGTAGCCGTGCGCCGCGTGCGGAACCACGCGTTCGTCTCAAAACTAACGGCAATGTTGTGTGGTACGAGCGCTGAAGCGCTGGAGCGGCTGGCCTGCGGCACCTGGCGCCTGGCGCCGGTTTTGAATGACTTTCGCCCGACTGCCTGTCCGCTCCGGTGTGGAGCCGTACGACGCCCATCGGCCGTGAGGCCGTTGGACACTGAACGCTGGAACAGGGCCGCCCACACGCCTCAGTCCCGCCTATGCAACTGTCTCGAAAGAGATGGTGGAAACTATGAAAAGATCACCCAGGACGGTGGATCACTCGGCTCGTGGGTCGATGAAGAACGCAGCAAATTGCGCGTCGACATGTGAACTGCAGGACACATGAACATCGACGTTTCGAACGCACATTGCGGTCCATGGATTCCGTTCCCGGGCCACGTCTGGCTGAGGGTCGGCTACGTATACTGAAGCGCGCGGCGTTTGCCCCGCTTCGCAGACCTGGGAGTGTCGTGGCCGCCTGTGGGGCCGGCCGCGTCTCCTTAAACGTGCGATGCGCGCCCCGTCGCCTGGCGGTTCGCATACCGGTACTTACTCGGTAGCGTGCACAGCCGGCTGGCGGTGTGGCGTGCGACACCTCGTACAACGACCTCAGAGCAGGCGAGACTACCCGCTGAATTTAAGCATATTACTAAGCGGAGGAAAAGAAACTAACAAGGATTCCCCCAGTAGCGGCGAGCGAACAGGGAAGAGTCCAGCACCGAACCCCGCAGGCTGCCGCCTGTCGTGGCATGTGGTGTTTGGGAGGGTCCACTACCCCGACGCCCTCGCGCCGAGCCCAAGTCCAACTTGAATGAGGCCACGGCCCGTAGAGGGTGCCAGGCCCGTAGCGGCCGGTGCGAGCGTCGGCGGGACCTCTCCTTCGAGTCGGGTTGCTTGAGAGTGCAGCTCCAAGTGGGTGGTAAACTCCATCTGAGACTAAATATGACCACGAGACCGATAGCGAACAAGTACCGTGAGGGAAAGTTGAAAAGAACTTTGAAGAGAGAGTTCAAAAGTACGTGAAACCGTTCTGGGGTAAACGTGAGAAGTCCGAAAGGTCGAACGGGTGAGATTCACGCCCATCCGGCCACTGGCCTCCGCCCTCGGCAGATGGGGCCGGCCGCCCGCGCGGAGCAATTCGCGGCGGGGTCGTGTCCGGTTGCCTTTCCACTCGCCGCGGGGCGGGGCCGTTCCGGTGTGCGGTGGGCCGCACTTCTCCCCTAGTAGGACGTCGCGACCCGCTGGGTGCCGGCCTACGGCCCGGGTGCGCAGCCTGTCCTTCCGCGGGCCTCGGTTCGCGTCTGTTGGGCAGAGCCCCGGTGTCCTGGCTGGCTGCCCGGCGGTATATCTGGAGGAGTCGATTCGCCCCTTTGGGCGCTCGGGCTCCCGGCAAGCGCGCGCGGTTCTTCCCGGATGACGGACCTACCTGGCCCGGCCCCGGACCCGCGCCGCTGTTGGCTCGGGATGCTCTCGGGCGGAATAATCGCTCCCGTCAGCGGCGCTTCAGCTTTGGACAATTTCACGACCCGTCTTGAAACACGGACCAAGGAGTCTAACATGTGCGCGAGTCATTGGGCTGTACGAAACCTAAAGGCGTAATGAAAGTGAAGGTCTCGCCTTGCGCGGGCCGAGGGAGGATGGGGCTTCCCCGCCCTTCACGGGGCGGCGGCCTCCGCACTCCCGGGGCGTCTCGTCCTCATTGCGAGGTGAGGCGCACCTAGAGCGTACACGTTGGGACCCGAAAGATGGTG
>NW_026047809.1:0-37316 GCF_023864345.2 Schistocerca serialis cubense
AAGAAGACGCGCATCATCCCGCGCCACCTGCAGCTTGCCATCCGCAACGACGAGGAGCTCAACAAGCTCCTGTCGGGCGTCACCATCGCACAGGGTGGTGTCCTGCCCAACATCCAGGCCGTCCTGCTGCCAAAGAAGACCGAGAAGAAGGCCTAAAGGAGGCCAGGCAATCGCAGCGCCGCGTGCTCCCCTGCACGCAACGCGCTTTGCCGGCTCGGCTCGGCCCACAACAATCGGCCCTTTTCAGGGCCACCACACACACCTACGTCCAAAGCAAAATTTCAGTCGTCCTCGCCGCACCTTGTTTTGTTTTAACTTTGCACTGTCACAGCACAGCCGCCGCCGGCGCACGTCCGCCATCTTGTCGTCCACACAGCCCGTGTGGCCCAACACACACACATTTTGCACGGTCGCAGTCGCCTTCCAAACCGACAACGGCAGCAATAATGACCATTGTTAAAGGGAGGCGTGTCGACACACCGCCCTCCACTCCCGCGCGCAACGGCCGTCGACACGAACGAAACAGCTGATCCGGCGCCTATGCCCACACGCCTTGCCTCGGAAACCCCAACGCCGCCGCAAACAAACACACAGAGACAAACCACGCAAGCAAATAATCACCGCCTCTCGCACAACAAACACACAGCCCGCCATCTCCGTCGCGATCGATACAAAGACACACAAACGAAGCAGCTCCACACACAGCCAGCCACATGACACGTTTCCTTTCCTTCTCCCTCCCAGTCACATCACGTCGCTCAACGGAAAGAAAGAAAGAAAGAAACAAACAAACAAACAACACAGCGCACACACGCAGCAACAACAACACAGACTCTTTCGCACTTTTCAACTTCCGAACAGTGTGGTGGCCCTGAAAAGGGCCGTTTTCTAGTCTCTCCCACCCACAAGCACGGCCGCGGGAAGGCCAGCGCCCGCTGCGACGCAGCCTAACCGCCGAAACCGTACAGGGTGCGCCCCTGCCTCTTCAGGGCGTACACCACGTCCATGGCCGTCACAGTCTTGCGCTTGGCGTGCTCAGTGTACGTCACCGCGTCGCGGATCACGTTCTCCAGGAACACCTTCAGCACCCCGCGGGTCTCCTCGTAGATCAGACCAGAGATGCGCTTCACGCCGCCCCTGCGAGCCAGGCGGCGGATGGCGGGCTTCGTGATGCCCTGGATGTTGTCGCGCAACACCTTGCGGTGCCGCTTGGCGCCACCCTTGCCGAGCCCCTTTCCTCCCTTGCCGCGGCCTGTCATCCTTCCTTCCTCGGGCAAAGCAAAACGTGCACAAACAGCAGCTGCAGCGGCTGGCGAGTCGGCTACGGTCTGCGCCCAGCGCGCCCGCCGCCCCCTATATAGACTCTGGCCCGCCCTCCCCCCACCACGCGCAACCGAGGGCATATAAGCGCAGCACGGAGGCGCGCGGGCCCGTGTCAAGGCAGCACCGGACGCCGCGCCGCACCTAACCTCCACGCACGCCGCTCCGCTACCGCTACCGCTACCGCCATGGCCCGCACAAAGCAAACGGCCCGCAAGTCCACCGGCGGAAAGGCGCCGCGCAAACAGCTCGCCACCAAGGCGGCGAGGAAGAGCGCGCCCGCCACCGGAGGCGTCAAGAAGCCCCACCGCTACAGGCCGGGCACCGTCGCCCTGCGAGAAATCAGGCGCTACCAGAAGAGCACAGAGCTGCTCATCCGCAAGCTGCCATTCCAGCGCCTAGTGCGCGAGATCGCCCAGGACTTCAAGACCGACCTGCGCTTCCAGAGCTCCGCAGTCATGGCCCTGCAGGAGGCCAGCGAGGCCTACCTCGTCGGCCTCTTCGAAGACACCACCTGTGCGCAATCCACGCCAAGCGCGTCACCATCATGCCCAAGGACATCCAGCTCGCGCGCCGCATCCGCGGCGAGCGCGCCTAAACCGCGCCGCGGCACCGCACCGCACAAACAAAAACGGCCCTTTTCAGGGCCACTAACATCTCTCCGTCGCGAGCAAACTTTGTCGGTCGCCTGCCTCTCGCCCCGCAACAAAACAAAAAAACCACCACTTCCCGTCCGTCCGCCACACCCGCTCACTCTGCCTGGCCTGCTAGCAGCGCGCAACAATCACACATCATCCCTCCCCCGGCGCTCAAAGCGCACAATACCCAACGGCCGACGTCACACCGCACGGGTGGCTGGCCGGCCGCCGCTTTCGTTTCGAAAACAAAAAAAAACCCGCACTCCACTCCGACGGGCCAACGGCCAGGCAGGCGCGCTCGCTCGCTCTACACGCCACCGAAATCCCCGCCGACTCCTTCCGCATCTCAACGTGCCCCCCGTTGCAAAACATCACACACAACACACACACACCAAAGGAACAAAACAAAACAAAGACCAGACACGACTCGACAAGACAGACATCCGAGAAGAACGAACGCAGGCAAGCCAACCAACGTATTCAAACAAAACAACGCGACAGAAAACCAACCGTCGGCCGCCGCCACAAACACGGCGACAATCAACCACGACAACAAACAACACCGCTTACCGCTACCGCCGCCCACACCCGCCACCGACCCCCGCAATCCAACCACCACGGCACGCAAACAGCATCCCCACGGGCATACAGAAACGCCAGACAGACACCCACACCAAACGCAACACGACAATCAAAACCTTCCCCGACGTGCTTTGATGGCCCTGAGAAGGGCCGTTTTGGGCCGCGCGTCTCTTGCGCGCCACTAGACGACGACGGGGGGTGGGGACGACGGAGTCAAGCGCCAAACCCTTCCATTCCCATCTCTTTCTCCTCTACTCTACTTCTTCTTCTTGGGCGAAGCCTTCGCCTTAGACGGCGTCGTCGCCTTCTTCGGGCGCGGCGCCTTCGGCTTCTTCGTCGGAACCTTGGCGGCCTTCTTCGCCTTCGACGGCGACTTGGCCTTGGCCGGCTTGGCCGCAGCCGCCTTCTTCGCACCCGCGGGAGCGGCCGACGCCGCAGACGCCTTCTTGGCGGCGCCCGCCTTCCGACCGGTCGCCGCCTTCACGCCACCAGCCTTCTTTGCGCCGCGCCGCACGGGCGCCCTTCTTCTCCTTGCTGGCCGGAGCGGCGCGCTTCTTCTTGGCACCGCCAGCACGAGCCTTGCCGCCCTCGGCCGCCCCCCCGCCGCCGGCGCCGGCAAGCTTGAACGAGCCGGACGCGCCCTTCCCCTTCGTCTGCACCAGCTCGCCCGCCACGACGGCCGACTTGAGGTACTTCTTGATAAACGGCGCCAGCTTCTCCGCGTCCAGCTTGTAGTGCGCGGCTATGTACTTCTTGATCGCCTGCAGCGACGACCCGCCGCGCTCCTTCAGACTCTTGATGGCGGCCGTCACCATCTCAGAGGTGCGCGGGTGCGCAGGCTTGGCGCGCGGCTTCTTCGCAGACGACGCAGACTTGGCCTTCTTCGTAGTGCCGGTGGCGGCGGGTGCCGCAGCAGTCTCGTTCGTAGCCGCCTGATCTGCCATTTCGACGACGCGCGTAACACACAGCGAGAGCGAGCGGGACGGCAGGCACGCAAGCACAGCACAGCAGCAGAGCAGAGAATCACAAGGCCCAGCCAGTGTCGCGGGCGGGCGCGGACGGCCGAGAGAGCGGCCGCCACTCTGCGCGCCGCCGCGCCGCGCCTCCCGCGCTTGCTACCGCCCAACGTCCGACAGCCTGTGCGGAGCAGCCCCAAACCTGCGCCACAACCGCCCGCGCCTTTCAAACCACCGAGGATGGGGCTACACACAGCCACACCACAGTCGCCAACCAGTCGCCACGGCAGCGCCGCAAACCACGGCCAAACTGCAGCTACCGCGCGCTACAGCCTGGGTCGGCCCGCCGAGAATCGCCGCCCCCGCCCAAATGCCGCCCCCACAGCCCCAGCCGACGACCCGCCACAATGGCCAAACCTTCGGCAAAACTCCCACACCGTCGCCGCGGCAGCCCGGCCAGCGCGGCCGGCGCCACAGCCACACAAGCCGAGGCGTGCGGCGATGACGGCCGTGCAAACGCGCCTCCGCCGCCCCATCGCCTTCCGTCGCCCTCCCGCCGTTTCCCGATCGGCCCGCAGCCGTCGGGCCACATCGCGCGCCGTCCTCCTCCTCTCGCCCGCCAACATTCACAGCCGTTTCTCAACAATTGCCCGCCGCAAACGGACGCCGCCTGCGCAACAGGCGCCGCCGCCCCTCGCCGCTTCCGACCCAACCCCTCGACCGAGGCAAACCGCAATCCGAATCTACAGACCAACCCAATACTGCCGTCAAGCACACACGACAGCCGACCTTACACGTTACGCGTTACACATTACGTTTACACGTCTACGTTAGGTTAGGTTAGGTGGACGTGGGTTAGGTTAAGGGGACTTGGGTTAGGTTAAGCGTCAAACTTAGGTTAAGCATTCAAACACGTCAGGCGTCAGAGGTTAGGTTAGGTTAGGTTACACGTTAGGTTAAGGGGTCGGTGCTAGGTTAAGAAGCGTCAAACGTAGGTTAGAAAAGCGTTCAAACGTGAGGCGTGAGCCGGACAGCTTACCTTACGTAGACGTTAGGGGCTCACAGGCTGAGCTCACCTCGCCACACCACAGGTTAGGTTCGGTTCGGTTCGGTTCGCTCGGCTCAGCGTAAAGCGCCGAGGTCAGGGTTACGTTCGTTCACCTTCGGGCGCCACACTTTCGGTTGAAAGGTCGCGACGGGACGGACGTCGGCAGGCACGCCGCAAACGAACAAAAAAAACGTACAGACGACGTCGGAAACCGCCGACAGACGGGGGAGCAGCACGACCACGACCAGACACCGAGCGCGAACGAGACACACGCGAACCACCCCCACCGGCCAAAGGGCACCACACAACAACCCAGAGCACCACGTGTCGACACCAGAGCAACCCGCCGCTCACGCGACATGGCTGGCACCGAAGGGCAACCGCCCGCAACTGCGCTTTCCGCGCCGGCCCGGATGCACGTCGTGCTACAACAACACCACTACCGTACACAGCCGCTGTTCACAACATCACTATCAATGGCGCGCCCGCGGCTCGCCGCCGTCGCAGTCGCAGCCCCAACGCCAGCACTTTTGCACCACCATTCACACGCACCGCAACACAGCTCGCCGACACAGCCGAACAAAACAAACACCACACAACAACAGCAACAACGCCGCCGCCTCTACTTGTGCCGGCGACCCACCCCGCCGATGGCGCACCTTTCGCCAGCCGGCAATCGACACACACGCACCCACCCACCGGGGCCCAGTGCAAAAAACAAAAAAAAACACACAAAAACAAAAAAATCAAACGACACGGGAAGCGCACACCGCCACTTCGCGCGCACGCCACCAACCAGTCGTCGTCTCAAAATAACAAACACAAACACAATAAACTAACAACTAGGGCAACACAAAACAAAAACGCCTCGCACGAACCGCCCACAAAAAGGACAAGCACACGCACAGCCTCTGCTGACGACCACGACGCAGCGGCACGCTGCTCCTGTCCCGCGCCCCGCGCCCCACTCGATTCACAACTCACGCGACACCGTCAACGACGGGCTCGCTTCCCGCAACCTACCACCTTTCCGCCACGACGCACAGCCCCAGCCCCACCCGACGACGCCCGTGGCAACGACTGCACTTTCACCACCGCCTCCCCCTTCCCCCCCAAAACAACACACACACACACACACACAGCCAGCCAAAAACGCACTCGCGACCCACACATGCACGTGCATCGGCACACGCCAACCAGTCAACGTCGACAACCACACGCAAGGCTCGAAACGAAACCGGCGTCCTTCCACGTTGCCATCAAGCTACGCGACACAAGACACAAGGAACCAACACAACAGCCGGCCCCACTAATTCCCACTCTCACGCCGCAAAAAGCACACCGAAACCGCCAAACGCACGCACATTCCCCTTCGCACCGACACCACCGACCGGCTCGCTACCACACACCTCTCGGCAGCCGTTTCACGCCAATTCGCCACACCGCCCACACAGTCGACAAGCGCCCGCCCTGTACGGCACACGCAACGACGCAGCGCAGCAAAGGGCGCCCGCAACACATACCTCTCCGCCGCCCGACGCGCCAACCGCCACACCACACCGCCAGCCACTCGCAAATTGTGCACTGCCACCAGCCACACGTCCAACACGCCGCGCCGCCTCCGGCCACCCGCCAGGGGGCGCTCACGTCCGCGACAACAGCGCGGCCCGCCGGGCCGGGCCGAACCGAACCGAGCCGCCGCTGCTCTGCACTCGGCACGGCCACACCCTGCTGCAGACCGGGCTCGTCCCTCTGTACGCGTCTGCCTGCGCATCAACACAACACGACCTTTTTTTTTTTTCTCTCTCTACCGCCATCCCTCCTTCTCGCGTTTTACTCGTTGTTGCAGCAGCGGCGCACACCTACACATCCACAGCCCCAGCCGAGCCGGCCTCACCTCAGGGCCCGCCGCCAGCGTCTCCTCCTCGGGCACAGGTGCGGTGCTGTGGCCGCCCATCCAACCGCATTGCTGGCCGTCCAGCCACCAGGCGTTCCCACTGCCGCGAGCCACGCCGCGCACCGACCCTGCTGCAGAAAACGAAGCATAGCCAGAGACCGACCGATACACAAAGCAAGCCGTCGCCTCGCCTCTTGTCCTTCCTGCCTTCCTTCCGCCCCCGCCCTTCTCACACCACCGCCTCTCCACTTTCGCCCACCCCCCCCTCCTTTTCTTTTTTTTTTTTTTTGTTTCTTTCTTTCTTTCTTTCTCTCCTTCCCGCCATGGCGGTTACGGCACCGCCTGCAGCGGCAGATTTTTTGCGCCCACACGCCTACTCCTACCACCATTAACCTTGCCCTGCCCTGCCCATCAACGTCGCAGTCGAACCGACGCGTGCCAACACACTGCCCACGTTCCTTTCTCTTTTCGGCCTACGCCCATTACGCGCCGCCGCCACAGCACCTTCCCTTCCCACAACACACCGACGTCATCACACGCACCCAAAACAGGGGCCACGACCGTGTTCCTCGCCCACTCCCATCCCGCACGGTACGCACATTCCCAACTACTACCGCGCACCCTCCCTTTCCAATCTGTGTGTCTCTGTGTCTGTGTCCTGTCCGCGCGTGACGCCTCTCAACATCCGCCGTCCCCCGTCCCGTTTTCGCCCCCATGCCGTCGTCGCGCCGCCTCCTCCCCGTCCACCGCCGCCCCTGTCCGCCCCGCACCACACCATACACCGCTGCTTGTCCCGGCCGTTGCCACCAAAGGCGCCGACCGCAAACGCGCCACGCCGCAGCCCCCGTGCGTCTCGCGCTCGCTTGCATCTCCGTGCCGACGCTGCCTCTCTTCCCACTCGCACTCGACCTCGACAACACAGTCTTTGGCTCCGCCACTGCGTGTTCCGGTGGTACGCACGCTGCAACACGTATGTATTCATTACCAGAGCGATGGCGAGGCATGACAGCATCTCTGTCTGACCAGAGAGTTCTTTATCGCTGCTAGTCGGCGCTTGGACCGCGCCAGACGACAGTAGTGGCACGCACCGGGTCGCCAGGAACAGTTGTTATATATATTGTAGCGCGAGTCGGGAGAGGTAGTAGTCGGTCGACAGTAGTAGCGGGTCGACGGTTGTACTGAGCGGGCGTCGGCGGCGTGCTCTGCTCGTCTCGCGACTCTGGTCACGGTTCGGGACGATGTATAGTATATTGTGTTATAATCAAAAGGTGGTGTGACGCTGCATTGCGCAAATCTGATAACGTATGTTCATTGTACTTCTTTTGTTCAACAACAAAAGCCCCACTATTACTTTTTTTCTAAAGTAACTTTTGTCTCTTAACGAAAAACATTCACTTTTTAAAGACTACTTCCTATGGCATTTCCCTCCAAGGAGTGCAATTAATTACCAGCCAGCACTCATTCATTGCACACAGCTGTGTAAGGGGTATCTACAATTGAGGAGCGGATATAAATGCAATTTTTTGTTTTTTTTTTTTTTTGTGTGTGTGTGTTGTAACCTCCCAGCAAAATTTAAAATAATGGACAATGTTATTTACGGATGCTAATGGACATTGCGCTAATTGTAACCTCGCCCACAATGAGAGGTATTGAAAATGGCAACAAAAATGTGAAATTCGCAATCTGACTCAAATATAAAGTCTTCACACAACATTTACAAACGTCCGTTCAGTGACAAGAAACTTCAATTAAACCGAAATATCGGTCTTTGGCCCTGTGCAAAACAATCAGAATTAAAGTCTTACCTCCGAATAAATGGATGTCACATTTCTGCTCTGGTTGTTGCGCAGCGCTTGGAGGAACTGCATTTGCAAATAATAATATTCTCTTTTTTTGTGATTTTAGTGACATTTTTCTTCAAAGCAGTGGAATGAAATGTGAAGTGCAACGAACTCTTTAGTTCAATAACAAATTAAATGTTTGAAAAATGCTTTTGAAATAAAAATTATTATTGGGGAACTTGTTGGAGAATAATTACACTTTTTCATTATCTAATGATTATATTAATTAACAGTATACCTTATTCACCATCTTGACCAGTGTTGCCGACCACCTACATCACACAACCGCACTCGGCTGCTACTACTGACCGACCGCTCTGCATGACGACTATTAGCGTACTGCACGCGACGACTACTGACAGAGTACAGCCCTCAACTACACAGAGCTACGGACTCGCAACGACTACTGACAGACAGACTGACTGACTGAGAACCGCTCGCAACACTCGCGCAGTCCAGCGCAAACTCTCTGGTCACAGATGCTACAACGTCTCGCCATCGCTACTATGTTACATACGTGTTTCAGTGTCTTTTTCATTGGGGTAACGATCTTTGGCTCTTTTTATTCTGAATACAGGGCCAAAGGTCAACGCTGCTGCCCTTATACAATTTATCAGGTTTCATTATGTCTGTTGCAATGTTACATACGGTTCACTCTTTCATTAATATTACCGTTGGGTTTGTTTTGTAGGGACGTTAACATTCTGGCACATTTTTATTATCATCGGACTCTCTGCTATTTGTGCAGGGAGGTTATACCTGGGTCCATTTCCATTTCCATTTACATTTTAATATTGATAGACTTTTTGTTTTCTTTTTTGTTTCTTGTTGTTTTTCCTTCTTTTTTTTTGTTGTTTTTTTTTTTTTTGTTTTGTTTTTCCCGCTCTCACCACCACCGCCGCATCACGCCTTCCGTTTTCTTGGTTTCTTTTCTGTTCTTCAACTGCTTCAACATCACCGCGCCCCATTTCCACACCACAGCCATCAGCCTCCAAGACGGGCGGGCGCAGTGTGCCATTTCCGGCGCACAAGCACACCCGTACGGTACTCTCCTCGCCCCCACGCCACCAACAACACAGCGACCACGCGGCTTTCAGGCATGGCACGGCACGGCACGGCACGGCACGGCACGGCACGGCACGGCACGGCACCGGCGAAATGCGCCGCCCCCGCCCCTCCGCGCATCCGTCCGTCTCGCCACGTTCACTGACAGCCGCGTCTGCGGCTACACCACGACAACCACAACACAACACCGCTCCCCTCCCTGGCAACTCACATTGTTTTTCTCCTCCTCTTTTGCACAAACCACAACGCCGAGCACAGGCGCAAGCCACCCACACCGCGCCCCTCCCCGTCCCGTCTTTGGCCGCCGCTCCTCGTTTCCTCGTTTGCCCCCTCCCATCTCCCGAAATGCCATGCCAGCAGCGTTACGCATGCCCCTCCCCTGTCCACACAACACTACCGCCTAACGAACAGCCTTTTCCGGGCCACATCCAGGGCACGCCCACCTCCAAACACTGCCAATTCACGGACGCACACACTCACTCACTTTCTCGACACCTTTCTGTACGGAGGGTGCGTCATCTCGACCGTGACAGAGTGACGGCAACTATCGACGATCCATTTCCCCCCACTGGTAAAACATGTCCACTAACACCTACATACATCATTCAAGTACACAGACAATAGCATACACACAATGGGAGGGCACACGAACATGGACGGCACGGCACTGTCATACACTCTTCCTCAGAACCATATCAACAAACGTTACGTACATCCGGGAAAGCGAAAGCGAACGCGAAAGCGAAAGCAAAAGCAAAAGCAAAGGCAAAGCCCAATGCAGCCGTCAAAGGTAACGTTCACCACGGCAGACACTTGCAGCCGCGCCGCCGTTAAACGCATTTCAGTGCGGCTCCAATACGCCTCCGACACGGGAACGTTCCGTTGCTCTACGAATGCGTTTCTCCCCTTTTTCCCTTCCTCTCTCTTTTGCCCCCCCCCCTCCTTGCACTCTCGCCTCATTCCTCACGTTCTGCCCAGACATTCGACCGATCAAAGTCAACCTTTCGTTACCGTTCTCAGCGCGACGGTGTACAACAGTATGACGGGTGTGCCCAAGACTTCGGTTCAGTTGCGTGACGCCGGTCTATCGCGCCGATCGACAGTTACTCAGGGGGCGACGGATCGGACCACGTCACCGACACACAAAACACTTTCAAACAAACAAATACATACCGGATGGACACAGACAAACACGTGTACAGACATTCGCCAAACAAACGACCGCCGCCGCCGCCGTCGTCGTCTAGCGTGCATCTTGAATGACGACATCGGTGTGCGTGCGTCGTACGCAATCAGTCAGACACGGCTATCAAACATCAGAGTCGAATGGTACATCATCGTGCGTGTCGCCGTACACGTACAGTACAATACAACAACAATGCGTCTTAATGGCACGTTCATTTCAACGTCACTCACACACCTCCACGCTGCAGTTACGTCGCACCATTGTCAAACTCGGCGTACAGCAAAGGGAATAGTGGGCGGCAAAAAAAACCAAACAAAAACATTTCACATTTCACCCTCGCCATGTATGATGTGCAAAAAAACAAACCCGCAAACGGCCGTCGTTACGGTGACACAAAAGTCGCCGATCACACTGTCCCCCCCTCGCAGACGGGTCTCACACACACACACACACACCAACAACACCAATGGGTCAAAAACCACGCCAACGAGGCGTGCCACCATTCCACGCCACGGCGACCAACCTCGTGGCCGTACCCCGCGCAACACGCTTTGACGCGCCCCCCCACCCACAATCAAAATGCACACACACACATCACAGCCGTCCACACAAACAACAACAATTCCGCCCTTCCCGCAAAAGGCAAGTTGGTGGCCCTGAAAAGGGCCGTTTTGCCGCTCTCGCAACGGAGGAGCCTTCTCCATCCTTCCTTCCATTCCAGAGCCACCTCCTTACTTGGAGCTCGTGTACTTGGTCACCGCCTTCGTGCCCTCGCTCACGGCGTGCTTGGCCAGCTCGCCAGGCAGCAACAGCCGCACAGCGGTCTGGATCTCGCGGGACGTGATGGTCGAGCGCTTGTTGTAGTGCGCCAGGCGAGAAGCCTCGGCCGCAATGCGCTCGAAAATGTCGTTCACGAAGCTGTTCATGATGCTCATCGCCTTCGACGAGATGCCCGTGTCAGGGTGCACCTGCTTCAGCACCTTGTAGATGTAGATGGCATAGCTCTCCTTCCTCTTGCGCTTCTTCTTCTTGTCGCCCTTCGAAATGTTCTTCTGCGCCTTGCCAGCCTTCTTGGCGGCCTTCCCGCTAGTCTTGGGCGGCATCTCGAACCAACGTACGGCAGCAGCAACACCAGTAGCAAGCGCTCCGCTCTAGTCAGCGTCTCCCCACACAGTGGCACCCGCCGCCAGCCGCCGCCGCACCTTTACCAGCTCGCCCTGTTGCGGCCGCCGACCAATGGGGCGCGCGCGCAACCGGCCGCCGCACCCGAGCCCATAAAGCACCCCCACCCCGGCTGCGCCGGCACGCACTCCGCTGCTCGACTCGCTGCCGCTCGCACCGGTCGTTTTCGTTTCCGTTTCGTGTGCACCGTCGCTAGCCCATCGCCATGTCCGGACGCGGAAAGGGAGGCAAAGTCAAGGGCAAGTCAAAGTCCCGCTCAAGCAGGGCTGGGCTCCAGTTCCCGGTCGGCAGAATCCACCGCCTCCTGCGCAAGGGAAACTACGCAGAGCGCGTCGGCGCCGGGGCGCCCGTCTACCTCGCCGCCGTCATGGAGTACCTCGCGGCTGAGGTGCTCGAGCTGGCCGGAAACGCGGCCCGCGACAACAAGAAGACGCGCATCATCCCGCGCCACCTGCAGCTTGCCATCCGCAACGACGAGGAGCTCAACAAGCTCCTGTCGGGCGTCACCATCGCACAGGGTGGTGTCCTGCCCAACATCCAGGCCGTCCTGCTGCCAAAGAAGACCGAGAAGAAGGCCTAAAGGAGGCCAGGCAATCGCAGCGCCGCGTGCTCCCCTGCACGCAACGCGCTTTGCCGGCTCGGCTCGGCCCACAACAATCGGCCCTTTTCAGGGCCACCACACACACCTACGTCCAAAGCAAAATTTCAGTCGTCCTCGCCGCACCTTGTTTTGTTTTAACTTTGCACTGTCACAGCACAGCCGCCGCCGGCGCACGTCCGCCATCTTGTCGTCCACACAGCCCGTGTGGCCCAACACACACACATTTTGCACGGTCGCAGTCGCCTTCCAAACCGACAACGGCAGCAATAATGACCATTGTTAAAGGGAGGCGTGTCGACACACCGCCCTCCACTCCCGCGCGCAACGGCCGTCGACACGAACGAAACAGCTGATCCGGCCGCCTATGCCCACACGCCTTGCCTCGGAAACCCCAACGCCGCCGCAAACAAACACACAGAGACAAACCACGCAAGCAAATAATCACCGCCTCTCGCACAACAACACACAGCCCGCCATCTCCGTCGCGATCGATACAAAGACACACAAACGAAGCAGCTCCACACACAGCCAGCCACATGACACGTTTCCTTTCCTTCTCCCCTCCCAGTCACATCACGTCGCTCAAACGGAAAGAAAGAAACAAACAAACAAACAACACAGCGCACACACGCAGCAACAACAACACAGACTCTTTCGCACTTTTCAACTTCCGAACAGTGTGGTGGCCCTGAAAAGGGCCGTTTTCTAGTCTCTCCCACCCACAAGCACGGCCGCGGGAAGGCCAGCGCCCGCTGCGACGCAGCCTAACCGCCGAAACCGTACAGGGTGCGCCCCTGCCTCTTCAGGGCGTACACCACGTCCATGGCCGTCACAGTCTTGCGCTTGGCGTGCTCAGTGTACGTCACCGCGTCGCGGATCACGTTCTCCAGGAACACCTTCAGCACCCCGCGGGTCTCCTCGTAGATCAGACCAGAGATGCGCTTCACGCCGCCCCTGCGAGCCAGGCGGCGGATGGCGGGCTTCGTGATGCCCTGGATGTTGTCGCGCAACACCTTGCGGTGCCGCTTGGCGCCACCCTTGCCGAGCCCCTTTCCTCCCTTGCCGCGGCCTGTCATCCTTCCTTCCTCGGGCAAAGCAAAACGTGCACAAACAGCAGCTGCAGCGGCTGGCGAGTCGGCTACGGTCTGCGCCCAGCGCGCCCGCCGCCCCCCTATATAGACTCTGGCCCGCCCTCCCCCCACCACGCGCAACCGAGGGCATATAAGCGCAGCACGGAGGCGCGCGGGCCCGTTGTCAAGGCAGCACCGGACGCCGCGCCGCACCTAACCTCCACGCACGCCGCTCCGCTACCGCTACCGCTACCGCCATGGCCCGCACAAAGCAAACGGCCCGCAAGTCCACCGGCGGAAAGGCGCCGCGCAAACAGCTCGCCACCAAGGCGGCGAGGAAGAGCGCGCCCGCCACCGGAGGCGTCAAGAAGCCCCACCGCTACAGGCCGGGCACCGTCGCCCTGCGAGAAATCAGGCGCTACCAGAAGAGCACAGAGCTGCTCATCCGCAAGCTGCCATTCCAGCGCCTAGTGCGCGAGATCGCCCAGGACTTCAAGACCGACCTGCGCTTCCAGAGCTCCGCAGTCATGGCCCTGCAGGAGGCCAGCGAGGCCTACCTCGTCGGCCTCTTCGAAGACACCAACCTGTGCGCAATCCACGCCAAGCGCGTCACCATCATGCCCAAGGACATCCAGCTCGCGCGCCGCATCCGCGGCGAGCGCGCCTAAACCGCGCCGCGGCACCGCACCGCACAAACAAAAACGGCCCTTTTCAGGGCCACTAACATCTCTCCGTCGCGAGCAAACTTTGTCGGTCGCCTGCCTCTCGCCCCGCAACCCAAAAACAAAACAAAAAACCACCACTTCCCGTCCGTCCGCCACACCCGCTCACTCTGCCTGCCTGCTAGCAGCGCGCAACAATCACACATCATCCCTCCCCGGCGCTCAAAGCGCACAATACCCAACGGCCGACGTCACACCGCACGGGTGGCTGGCCGGCCGCCGCTTTCGTTTCGAAAACAAAAAAAACCCGCACTCCACTCCGACGGCCAACGGCCAGGCAGGCGCGCTCGCTCGCTCTACACGCCACCGAAATCCCCGCCGACTCCTTCCGCATCTCAACGTGCCCCCCGTTGCAAAACATCACACACACACACACACACAAAGGAACAAAACAAAACAAAGACCAGACACGACTCGACAAGACAGACATCCGAGAAGAACGAACGCAGGCAAGCCAACCAACGTATTCAAACAAAACAACGCGACAGAAAACCAACCGTCGGCCGCCGCCACAAACACGGCGACAATCAACCACGACAACAACAACACCGCTTACCGCTACCGCCGCCCACACCCGCCACCGACCCCCGCAATCCAACCACCACGGCACGCAAACAGCATCCCCACGGGCATACAGAAACGCCAGACAGACACCCACACCAAACGCAACACGACAATCAAAACCTTCCCCGACGTGCTTTGATGGCCCTGAGAAGGGCCGTTTTGGGCCGCGCGTCTCTTGCGCGCCACTAGACGACGACGGGGGGTGGGGACGACGGAGTCAAGCGCCAAACCCTTCCATTCCCATCTCTTTCTCCTCTACTCTACTTCTTCTTCTTGGGCGAAGCCTTCGCCTTAGACGGCGTCGTCGCCTTCTTCGGGCGCGGCGCCTTCGGCTTCTTCGTCGGAACCTTGGCGGCCTTCTTCGCCTTCGACGGCGACTTGGCCTTGGCCGGCTTGGCCGCAGCCGCCTTCTTCGCACCCGCGGGAGCGGCCGACGCCGCAGACGCCTTCTTGGCGGCGCCCGCCTTCCGACCGGTCGCCGCCTTCACGCCACCAGCCTTCTTTGCGCCGGCCGCACGGGCGCCCTTCTTCTCCTTGCTGGCCGGAGCGGCGCGCTTCTTCTTGGCACCGCCAGCACGAGCCTTGCCGCCCTCGGCCGCCCCCCCGCCGCCGGCGCCGGCAAGCTTGAACGAGCCGGACGCGCCCTTCCCCTTCGTCTGCACCAGCTCGCCCGCCACGACGGCCGACTTGAGGTACTTCTTGATAAACGGCGCCAGCTTCTCCGCGTCCAGCTTGTAGTGCGCGGCTATGTACTTCTTGATCGCCTGCAGCGACGACCCGCCGCGCTCCTTCAGACTCTTGATGGCGGCCGTCACCATCTCAGAGGTGCGCGGGTGCGCAGGCTTGGCGCGCGGCTTCTTCGCAGACGACGCAGACTTGGCCTTCTTCGTAGTGCCGGTGGCGGCGGGTGCCGCAGCAGTCTCGTTCGTAGCCGCCTGATCTGCCATTTCGACGACGCGCGTAACACACAGCGAGAGCGAGCGGGACGGCAGGCACGCAAGCACAGCACAGCAGCAGAGCAGAGAATCACAAGGCCCAGCCAGTGTCGCGGGCGGGCGCGGACGGCCGAGAGAGCGGCCGCCACTCTGCGCGCCGCCGCGCCGCGCCTCCCGCGCCTGGAAGCATTCCATCGTGGTGGCAGTACCTAAGCCTGGGAAAGACCGCCGCCACCCATCCAACTATAGGCCGATCAGCTTGCTACCCCATCTCAGCAAACTGTTCGAGAGGCTCCTGCTTCGCCGGTTACAAGTCCACATCGATGCTGAGGAACTCATGCCGCCGGAACAGTTCGGCTTTCGCAGTGGCCACTCCACCACGATGCAGATCCTTCGGGCTGTTGAATATATCGCCCAGACGTTCAACCAGCGCGACTATTGTGGGGCAGTCCTCTTCGACGTCAAGAAGGCGTTCGATAGCGTGTGGCACCAGGGACTCTTATGGAAAATACACCGACTGCACTTCCCGAAGGCCTACGTCCGTCTGATTGCGTCCTACTTGGAACACCGCACCTTTGCTGTACGAGTAGAAGATCGCCTCTCCAACGCCCGCCCTATCCGAGCTGGCGTCCCTCAAGGCTCTGTACTCGGACCGGTCCTCTACTGCTTGTTTACGTCGGACCTGCCAACACCTCCACGGGTCGAAAAAGCTGTGTACGCGGACGACACGATGTTGTTCTCTAGAAGTCGGTGGCGCGAGGTGCTGATCCCTCGCCTTCAGGCAGCTTGTCACGCCTTGCAAGATTGGGCTGCGAAATGGCGCATTGCATTTAATCCAGCGAAGACGCAGGCCATTGTCTTCACGAGGAAGAGGACTGCACCGGAACGACGACTCCGCCTCTACGACGTCGAAATACCGTGGAGTGACACCGTCCGCTACCTGGGGGTCCTCCTGGACAAGAGGTTGACCTGGAAGCCTCACATTGATGACGTGAGGCTCAAGGTTATTCAACGGATGGGCGCTCTCTACCCATTCCTCAATGAACACTCTGAGTTGACGCCGGCGAATGGCCTTCTCATCTTTCGCCTCTACCTCCGCCCGCTGTTTGATTATGCGTGCGAGGTCTGGGGCTGCGCAGCGAGGACACATCTTCAACGCCTCCAGAGTCTGCAAAACAAGATCCTGCGGCGGGTCTTCCATGTGCACTCGCAGTTCCCCCATGAATACCTCCACGAGGCAGCCGACGAGGACACCGTGCTGGAAAGGCACAAGAAGAGTGCCAGACGGTTCTATACCCGGACGAGGGTTTCTACGAACCCCCTCATCAGAGCGCTGGGAGCTCCTGCTAATCCCAGAGACCGCTATCGACGGCCAGTGGCCATGCTCGACAGATGAAGACTTGAAGCAGAAAAGCACTGCCATCCCCCTTCATACCCTGACGCCCAAAGGAAGCCCAACACCTGATGAAAACATGACGTCCCGCACACACTGATGTTACACATTAAATAAAGATGACACCATACCCACATGACACCTCAGCAGAAGCAGAAAATGCCGCAAGGTAAACTCTGCACCAAGCAGCTAATTTAAGTTAGCCTTAAGTACGCGGATGGAGCGCTTGCTACCGCCCAACGTCCGACAGCCTGTGCGGAGCAGCCCCAAACCTGCGCCACAACCGCCCGCGCCTTTCAAACCACCGAGGATGGGGCTACACACAGCCACACCACAGTCGCCAACCAGTCGCCACGGCAGCGCCGCAAACCACGGCCAAACTGCAGCTACCGCGCGCTACAGCCTGGGTCGGCCCGCCGAGAATCGCCGCCCCCGCCCAAATGCCGCCCCCACAGCCCCAGCCGACGACCCGCCACAATGGCCAAACCTTCGGCAAAACTCCCACACCGTCGCCGCGGCAGCCCGGCCAGCGCGGCCGGCGCCACAGCCACACAAGCCGAGGCGTGCGGCGATGACGGCCGTGCAAACGCGCCTCCGCCGCCCCATCGCCTTCCGTCGCCCTCCCGCCGTTTCCCGATCGGCCCGCAGCCGTCGGGCCACATCGCGCGCCGTCCTCCTCCTCTCGCCCGCCAACATTCACAGCCGTTTCTCAACAATTGCCCGCCGCAAACGGACGCCGCCTGCGCAACAGGCGCCGCCGCCCCTCGCCGCTTCCGACCCAACCCCTCGACCGAGGCAAACCGCAATCCGAATCTACAGACCAACCCAATCTGCCGTCAAGCACACACGACAGCCGACCTTACACGTTACGCGTTACACATTACGTTTACACGTCTACGTTAGGTTAGGTTAGGTGGACGTGGGTTAGGTTAAGGGGACTTGGGTTAGGTTAAGCGTCAAACTTAGGTTAAGCATTCAAACACGTCAGGCGTCAGAGGTTAGGTTAGGTTAGGTTACACGTTAGGTTAAGGGGTCGGTGCTAGGTTAAGAAGCGTCAAACGTAGGTTAGAAAAGCGTTCAAACGTGAGGCGTGAGCCGGACAGCTTACCTTACGTAGACGTTAGGGGCTCACAGGCTGAGCTCACCTCGCCACACCACAGGTTAGGTTCGGTTCGGTTCGGTTCGCTCGGCTCAGCGTAAAGCGCCGAGGTCAGGGTTACGTTCGTTCACCTTCGGGCGCCACACTTTCGGTTGAAAGGTCGCGACGGGACGGACGTCGGCAGGCACGCCGCAAACGAACAAAAAAAACGTACAGACGACGTCGGAAACCGCCGACAGACGGGGGAGCAGCACGACCACGACCAGACACCGAGCGCGAACGAGACACACGCGAACCACCCCCACCGGCCAAAGGGCACCACACAACAACCCAGAGCACCACGTGTCGACACCAGAGCAACCCGCCGCTCACGCGACATGGCTGGCACCGAAGGGCAACCGCCCGCAACTGCGCTTTCCGCGCCGGCCCGGATGCACGTCGTGCTACAACAACACCACTACCGTACACAGCCGCTGTTCACAACATCACTATCAATGGCGCGCCCGCGGCTCGCCGCCGTCGCAGTCGCAGCCCCAACGCCAGCACTTTTGCACCACCATTCACACGCACCGCAACACAGCTCGCCGACACAGCCGAACAAAACAAACACCACACAACAACAGCAACAACGCCGCCGCCTCTACTTGTGCCGGCGACCCACCCCGCCGATGGCGCACCTTTCGCCAGCCGGCAATCGACACACACGCACCCACCCACCGGGGCCCAGTGCAAAAAACAAAAAAAAACACACAAAAACAAAAAAATCAAACGACACGGGAAGCGCACACCGCCACTTCGCGCGCACGCCACCAACCAGTCGTCGTCTCAAAATAACAAACACAAACACAATAAACTAACAACTAGGGCAACACAAAACAAAAACGCCTCGCACGAACCGCCCACAAAAAGGACAAGCACACGCACAGCCTCTGCTGACGACCACGACGCAGCGGCACGCTGCTCCTGTCCCGCGCCCCGCGCCCCACTCGATTCACAACTCACGCGACACCGTCAACGACGGGCTCGCTTCCCGCAACCTACCACCTTTCCGCCACGACGCACAGCCCCAGCCCCACCCGACGACGCCCGTGGCAACGACTGCACTTTCACCACCGCCTCCCCCTTCCCCCCCAAAACAACACACACACACACACACACAGCCAGCCAAAAACGCACTCGCGACCCACACATGCACGTGCATCGGCACACGCCAACCAGTCAACGTCGACAACCACACGCAAGGCTCGAAACGAAACCGGCGTCCTTCCACGTTGCCATCAAGCTACGCGACACAAGACACAAGGAACCAACACAACAGCCGGCCCCACTAATTCCCACTCTCACGCCGCAAAAAGCACACCGAAACCGCCAAACGCACGCACATTCCCCTTCGCACCGACACCACCGACCGGCTCGCTACCACACACCTCTCGGCAGCCGTTTCACGCCAATTCGCCACACCGCCCACACAGTCGACAAGCGCCCGCCCTGTACGGCACACGCAACGACGCAGCGCAGCAAAGGGCGCCCGCAACACATACCTCTCCGCCGCCCGACGCGCCAACCGCCACACCACACCGCCAGCCACTCGCAAATTGTGCACTGCCACCAGCCACACGTCCAACACGCCGCGCCGCCTCCGGCCACCCGCCAGGGGGCGCTCACGTCCGCGACAACAGCGCGGCCCGCCGGGCCGGGCCGAACCGAACCGAGCCGCCGCTGCTCTGCACTCGGCACGGCCACACCCTGCTGCAGACCGGGCTCGTCCCTCTGTACGCGTCTGCCTGCGCATCAACACAACACGACCTTTTTTTTTTTTCTCTCTCTACCGCCATCCCTCCTTCTCGCGTTTTACTCGTTGTTGCAGCAGCGGCGCACACCTACACATCCACAGCCCCAGCCGAGCCGGCCTCACCTCAGGGCCCGCCGCCAGCGTCTCCTCCTCGGGCACAGGTGCGGTGCTGTGGCCGCCCATCCAACCGCATTGCTGGCCGTCCAGCCACCAGGCGTTCCCACTGCCGCGAGCCACGCCGCGCACCGACCCTGCTGCAGAAAACGAAGCATAGCCAGAGACCGACCGATACACAAAGCAAGCCGTCGCCTCGCCTCTTGTCCTTCCTGCCTTCCTTCCGCCCCCGCCCTTCTCACACCACCGCCTCTCCACTTTCGCCCACCCCCCCCTCCTTTTCTTTTTTTTTTTTTTTGTTTCTTTCTTTCTTTCTTTCTCTCCTTCCCGCCATGGCGGTTACGGCACCGCCTGCAGCGGCAGATTTTTTGCGCCCACACGCCTACTCCTACCACCATTAACCTTGCCCTGCCCTGCCCATCAACGTCGCAGTCGAACCGACGCGTGCCAACACACTGCCCACGTTCCTTTCTCTTTTCGGCCTACGCCCATTACGCGCCGCCGCCACAGCACCTTCCCTTCCCACAACACACCGACGTCATCACACGCACCCAAAACAGGGGCCACGACCGTGTTCCTCGCCCACTCCCATCCCGCACGGTACGCACATTCCCAACTACTACCGCGCACCCTCCCTTTCCAATCTGTGTGTCTCTGTGTCTGTGTCCTGTCCGCGCGTGACGCCTCTCAACATCCGCCGTCCCCCGTCCCGTTTTCGCCCCCATGCCGTCGTCGCGCCGCCTCCTCCCCGTCCACCGCCGCCCCTGTCCGCCCCGCACCACACCATACACCGCTGCTTGTCCCGGCCGTTGCCACCAAAGGCGCCGACCGCAAACGCGCCACGCCGCAGCCCCCGTGCGTCTCGCGCTCGCTTGCATCTCCGTGCCGACGCTGCCTCTCTTCCCACTCGCACTCGACCTCGACAACACAGTCTTTGGCTCCGCCACTGCGTGTTCCGGTGGTACGCACGCTGCAACACGTATGTATTCATTACCAGAGCGATGGCGAGGCATGACAGCATCTCTGTCTGACCAGAGAGTTCTTTATCGCTGCTAGTCGGCGCTTGGACCGCGCCAGACGACAGTAGTGGCACGCACCGGGTCGCCAGGAACAGTTGTTATATATATTGTAGCGCGAGTCGGGAGAGGTAGTAGTCGGTCGACAGTAGTAGCGGGTCGACGGTTGTACTGAGCGGGCGTCGGCGGCGTGCTCTGCTCGTCTCGCGACTCTGGTCACGGTTCGGGACGATGTATAGTATATTGTGTTATAATCAAAAGGTGGTGTGACGCTGCATTGCGCAAATCTGATAACGTATGTTCATTGTACTTCTTTTGTTCAACAACAAAAGCCCCACTATTACTTTTTTTCTAAAGTAACTTTTGTCTCTTAACGAAAAACATTCACTTTTTAAAGACTACTTCCTATGGCATTTCCCTCCAAGGAGTGCAATTAATTACCAGCCAGCACTCATTCATTGCACACAGCTGTGTAAGGGGTATCTACAATTGAGGAGCGGATATAAATGCAATTTTTTGTTTTTTTTTTTTTTTGTGTGTGTGTGTTGTAACCTCCCAGCAAAATTTAAAATAATGGACAATGTTATTTACGGATGCTAATGGACATTGCGCTAATTGTAACCTCGCCCACAATGAGAGGTATTGAAAATGGCAACAAAAATGTGAAATTCGCAATCTGACTCAAATATAAAGTCTTCACACAACATTTACAAACGTCCGTTCAGTGACAAGAAACTTCAATTAAACCGAAATATCGGTCTTTGGCCCTGTGCAAAACAATCAGAATTAAAGTCTTACCTCCGAATAAATGGATGTCACATTTCTGCTCTGGTTGTTGCGCAGCGCTTGGAGGAACTGCATTTGCAAATAATAATATTCTCTTTTTTTGTGATTTTAGTGACATTTTTCTTCAAAGCAGTGGAATGAAATGTGAAGTGCAACGAACTCTTTAGTTCAATAACAAATTAAATGTTTGAAAAATGCTTTTGAAATAAAAATTATTATTGGGGAACTTGTTGGAGAATAATTACACTTTTTCATTATCTAATGATTATATTAATTAACAGTATACCTTATTCACCATCTTGACCAGTGTTGCCGACCACCTACATCACACAACCGCACTCGGCTGCTACTACTGACCGACCGCTCTGCATGACGACTATTAGCGTACTGCACGCGACGACTACTGACAGAGTACAGCCCTCAACTACACAGAGCTACGGACTCGCAACGACTACTGACAGACAGACTGACTGACTGAGAACCGCTCGCAACACTCGCGCAGTCCAGCGCAAACTCTCTGGTCACAGATGCTACAACGTCTCGCCATCGCTACTATGTTACATACGTGTTTCAGTGTCTTTTTCATTGGGGTAACGATCTTTGGCTCTTTTTATTCTGAATACAGGGCCAAAGGTCAACGCTGCTGCCCTTATACAATTTATCAGGTTTCATTATGTCTGTTGCAATGTTACATACGGTTCACTCTTTCATTAATATTACCGTTGGGTTTGTTTTGTAGGGACGTTAACATTCTGGCACATTTTTATTATCATCGGACTCTCTGCTATTTGTGCAGGGAGGTTATACCTGGGTCCATTTCCATTTCCATTTACATTTTAATATTGATAGACTTTTTGTTTTCTTTTTTGTTTCTTGTTGTTTTTCCTTCTTTTTTTTTGTTGTTTTTTTTTTTTTGTTTTGTTTTTCCCGCTCTCACCACCACCGCCGCATCACGCCTTCCGTTTTCTTGGTTTCTTTTCTGTTCTTCAACTGCTTCAACATCACCGCGCCCCATTTCCACACCACAGCCATCAGCCTCCAAGACGGGCGGGCGCAGTGTGCCATTTCCGGCGCACAAGCACACCCGTACGGTACTCTCCTCGCCCCCACGCCACCAACAACACAGCGACCACGCGGCTTTCAGGCATGGCACGGCACGGCACGGCACGGCACGGCACGGCACGGCACGGCACGGCACCGGCGAAATGCGCCGCCCCCGCCCCTCCGCGCATCCGTCCGTCTCGCCACGTTCACTGACAGCCGCGTCTGCGGCTACACCACGACAACCACAACACAACACCGCTCCCCTCCCTGGCAACTCACATTGTTTTTCTCCTCCTCTTTTGCACAAACCACAACGCCGAGCACAGGCGCAAGCCACCCACACCGCGCCCCTCCCCGTCCCGTCTTTGGCCGCCGCTCCTCGTTTCCTCGTTTGCCCCCTCCCATCTCCCGAAATGCCATGCCAGCAGCGTTACGCATGCCCCTCCCCTGTCCACACAACACTACCGCCTAACGAACAGCCTTTTCCGGGCCACATCCAGGGCACGCCCACCTCCAAACACTGCCAATTCACGGACGCACACACTCACTCACTTTCTCGACACCTTTCTGTACGGAGGGTGCGTCATCTCGACCGTGACAGAGTGACGGCAACTATCGACGATCCATTTCCCCCCACTGGTAAAACATGTCCACTAACACCTACATACATCATTCAAGTACACAGACAATAGCATACACACAATGGGAGGGCACACGAACATGGACGGCACGGCACTGTCATACACTCTTCCTCAGAACCATATCAACAAACGTTACGTACATCCGGGAAAGCGAAAGCGAACGCGAAAGCGAAAGCAAAAGCAAAAGCAAAGGCAAAGCCCAATGCAGCCGTCAAAGGTAACGTTCACCACGGCAGACACTTGCAGCCGCGCCGCCGTTAAACGCATTTCAGTGCGGCTCCAATACGCCTCCGACACGGGAACGTTCCGTTGCTCTACGAATGCGTTTCTCCCCTTTTTCCCTTCCTCTCTCTTTTGCCCCCCCCCCTCCTTGCACTCTCGCCTCATTCCTCACGTTCTGCCCAGACATTCGACCGATCAAAGTCAACCTTTCGTTACCGTTCTCAGCGCGACGGTGTACAACAGTATGACGGGTGTGCCCAAGACTTCGGTTCAGTTGCGTGACGCCGGTCTATCGCGCCGATCGACAGTTACTCAGGGGGCGACGGATCGGACCACGTCACCGACACACAAAACACTTTCAAACAAACAAATACATACCGGATGGACACAGACAAACACGTGTACAGACATTCGCCAAACAAACGACCGCCGCCGCCGCCGTCGTCGTCTAGCGTGCATCTTGAATGACGACATCGGTGTGCGTGCGTCGTACGCAATCAGTCAGACACGGCTATCAAACATCAGAGTCGAATGGTACATCATCGTGCGTGTCGCCGTACACGTACAGTACAATACAACAACAATGCGTCTTAATGGCACGTTCATTTCAACGTCACTCACACACCTCCACGCTGCAGTTACGTCGCACCATTGTCAAACTCGGCGTACAGCAAAGGGAATAGTGGGCGGCAAAAAAAACCAAACAAAACATTCATTCACATTTCACCCTCGCCATGTATGATGTGCAAAAAAACAAACCCGCAAACGGCCGTCGTTACGGTGACACAAAAGTCGCCGATCACACTGTCCCCCCCTCGCAGACGGGTCTCACACACACACACACACACCAACAACACCAATGGGTCAAAAACCACGCCAACGAGGCGTGCCACCATTCCACGCCACGGCGACCAACCTCGTGGCCGTACCCCGCGCAACACGCTTTGACGCGCCCCCCCACCCACAATCAAAATGCACACACACACATCACAGCCGTCCACACAAACAACAACAATTCCGCCCTTCCCGCAAAAGGCAAGTTGGTGGCCCTGAAAAGGGCCGTTTTGCCGCTCTCGCAACGGAGGAGCCTTCTCCATCCTTCCTTCCATTCCAGAGCCACCTCCTTACTTGGAGCTCGTGTACTTGGTCACCGCCTTCGTGCCCTCGCTCACGGCGTGCTTGGCCAGCTCGCCAGGCAGCAACAGCCGCACAGCGGTCTGGATCTCGCGGGACGTGATGGTCGAGCGCTTGTTGTAGTGCGCCAGGCGAGAAGCCTCGGCCGCAATGCGCTCGAAAATGTCGTTCACGAAGCTGTTCATGATGCTCATCGCCTTCGACGAGATGCCCGTGTCAGGGTGCACCTGCTTCAGCACCTTGTAGATGTAGATGGCATAGCTCTCCTTCCTCTTGCGCTTCTTCTTCTTGTCGCCCTTCGAAATGTTCTTCTGCGCCTTGCCAGCCTTCTTGGCGGCCTTCCCGCTAGTCTTGGGCGGCATCTCGAACCAACGTACGGCAGCAGCAACACCAGTAGCAAGCGCTCCGCTCTAGTCAGCGTCTCCCCACACAGTGGCACCCGCCGCCAGCCGCCGCCGCACCTTTACCAGCTCGCCCTGTTGCGGCCGCCGACCAATGGGGCGCGCGCGCAACCGGCCGCCGCACCCGAGCCCATAAAGCACCCCCACCCCGGCTGCGCCGGCACGCACTCCGCTGCTCGACTCGCTGCCGCTCGCACCGGTCGTTTTCGTTTCCGTTTCGTGTGCACCGTCGCTAGCCCATCGCCATGTCCGGACGCGGAAAGGGAGGCAAAGTCAAGGGCAAGTCAAAGTCCCGCTCAAGCAGGGCTGGGCTCCAGTTCCCGGTCGGCAGAATCCACCGCCTCCTGCGCAAGGGAAACTACGCAGAGCGCGTCGGCGCCGGGGCGCCCGTCTACCTCGCCGCCGTCATGGAGTACCTCGCGGCTGAGGTGCTCGAGCTGGCCGGAAACGCGGCCCGCGACAACAAGAAGACGCGCATCATCCCGCGCCACCTGCAGCTTGCCATCCGCAACGACGAGGAGCTCAACAAGCTCCTGTCGGGCGTCACCATCGCACAGGGTGGTGTCCTGCCCAACATCCAGGCCGTCCTGCTGCCAAAGAAGACCGAGAAGAAGGCCTAAAGGAGGCCAGGCAATCGCAGCGCCGCGTGCTCCCCTGCACGCAACGCGCTTTGCCGGCTCGGCTCGGCCCACAACAATCGGCCCTTTTCAGGGCCACCACACACACCTACGTCCAAAGCAAAATTTCAGTCGTCCTCGCCGCACCTTGTTTTGTTTTAACTTTGCACTGTCACAGCACAGCCGCCGCCGGCGCACGTCCGCCATCTTGTCGTCCACACAGCCCGTGTGGCCCAACACACACACATTTTGCACGGTCGCAGTCGCCTTCCAAACCGACAACGGCAGCAATAATGACCATTGTTAAAGGGAGGCGTGTCGACACACCGCCCTCCACTCCCGCGCGCAACGGCCGTCGACACGAACGAAACAGCTGATCCGGCCGCCTATGCCCACACGCCTTGCCTCGGAAACCCCAACGCCGCCGCAAACAAACACACAGAGACAAACCACGCAAGCAAATAATCACCGCCTCTCGCACAACAACACACAGCCCGCCATCTCCGTCGCGATCGATACAAAGACACACAAACGAAGCAGCTCCACACACAGCCAGCCACATGACACGTTTCCTTTCCTTCTCCCCTCCCAGTCACATCACGTCGCTCAAACGGAAAGAAAGAAAGAAAGAAACAAACAAACAAACAACACAGCGCACACACGCAGCAACAACAACACAGACTCTTTCGCACTTTTCAACTTCCGAACAGTGTGGTGGCCCTGAAAAGGGCCGTTTTCTAGTCTCTCCCACCCACAAGCACGGCCGCGGGAAGGCCAGCGCCCGCTGCGACGCAGCCTAACCGCCGAAACCGTACAGGGTGCGCCCCTGCCTCTTCAGGGCGTACACCACGTCCATGGCCGTCACAGTCTTGCGCTTGGCGTGCTCAGTGTACGTCACCGCGTCGCGGATCACGTTCTCCAGGAACACCTTCAGCACCCCGCGGGTCTCCTCGTAGATCAGACCAGAGATGCGCTTCACGCCGCCCCTGCGAGCCAGGCGGCGGATGGCGGGCTTCGTGATGCCCTGGATGTTGTCGCGCAACACCTTGCGGTGCCGCTTGGCGCCACCCTTGCCGAGCCCCTTTCCTCCCTTGCCGCGGCCTGTCATCCTTCCTTCCTCGGGCAAAGCAAAACGTGCACAAACAGCAGCTGCAGCGGCTGGCGAGTCGGCTACGGTCTGCGCCCAGCGCGCCCGCCGCCCCCCTATATAGACTCTGGCCCGCCCTCCCCCCACCACGCGCAACCGAGGGCATATAAGCGCAGCACGGAGGCGCGCGGGCCCGTTGTCAAGGCAGCACCGGACGCCGCGCCGCACCTAACCTCCACGCACGCCGCTCCGCTACCGCTACCGCTACCGCCATGGCCCGCACAAAGCAAACGGCCCGCAAGTCCACCGGCGGAAAGGCGCCGCGCAAACAGCTCGCCACCAAGGCGGCGAGGAAGAGCGCGCCCGCCACCGGAGGCGTCAAGAAGCCCCACCGCTACAGGCCGGGCACCGTCGCCCTGCGAGAAATCAGGCGCTACCAGAAGAGCACAGAGCTGCTCATCCGCAAGCTGCCATTCCAGCGCCTAGTGCGCGAGATCGCCCAGGACTTCAAGACCGACCTGCGCTTCCAGAGCTCCGCAGTCATGGCCCTGCAGGAGGCCAGCGAGGCCTACCTCGTCGGCCTCTTCGAAGACACCAACCTGTGCGCAATCCACGCCAAGCGCGTCACCATCATGCCCAAGGACATCCAGCTCGCGCGCCGCATCCGCGGCGAGCGCGCCTAAACCGCGCCGCGGCACCGCACCGCACAAACAAAAACGGCCCTTTTCAGGGCCACTAACATCTCTCCGTCGCGAGCAAACTTTGTCGGTCGCCTGCCTCTCGCCCCGCAACCCAAAAACAAAACAAAAAACCACCACTTCCCGTCCGTCCGCCACACCCGCTCACTCTGCCTGCCTGCTAGCAGCGCGCAACAATCACACATCATCCCTCCCCGGCGCTCAAAGCGCACAATACCCAACGGCCGACGTCACACCGCACGGGTGGCTGGCCGGCCGCCGCTTTCGTTTCGAAAACAAAAAAAACCCGCACTCCACTCCGACGGCCAACGGCCAGGCAGGCGCGCTCGCTCGCTCTACACGCCACCGAAATCCCCGCCGACTCCTTCCGCATCTCAACGTGCCCCCCGTTGCAAAACATCACACACACACACACACAAAGGAACAAAACAAAACAAAGACCAGACACGACTCGACAAGACAGACATCCGAGAAGAACGAACGCAGGCAAGCCAACCAACGTATTCAAACAAAACAACGCGACAGAAAACCAACCGTCGGCCGCCGCCACAAACACGGCGACAATCAACCACGACAACAACAACACCGCTTACCGCTACCGCCGCCCACACCCGCCACCGACCCCCGCAATCCAACCACCACGGCACGCAAACAGCATCCCCACGGGCATACAGAAACGCCAGACAGACACCCACACCAAACGCAACACGACAATCAAAACCTTCCCCGACGTGCTTTGATGGCCCTGAGAAGGGCCGTTTTGGGCCGCGCGTCTCTTGCGCGCCACTAGACGACGACGGGGGGTGGGGACGACGGAGTCAAGCGCCAAACCCTTCCATTCCCATCTCTTTCTCCTCTACTCTACTTCTTCTTCTTGGGCGAAGCCTTCGCCTTAGACGGCGTCGTCGCCTTCTTCGGGCGCGGCGCCTTCGGCTTCTTCGTCGGAACCTTGGCGGCCTTCTTCGCCTTCGACGGCGACTTGGCCTTGGCCGGCTTGGCCGCAGCCGCCTTCTTCGCACCCGCGGGAGCGGCCGACGCCGCAGACGCCTTCTTGGCGGCGCCCGCCTTCCGACCGGTCGCCGCCTTCACGCCACCAGCCTTCTTTGCGCCGGCCGCACGGGCGCCCTTCTTCTCCTTGCTGGCCGGAGCGGCGCGCTTCTTCTTGGCACCGCCAGCACGAGCCTTGCCGCCCTCGGCCGCCCCCCCGCCGCCGGCGCCGGCAAGCTTGAACGAGCCGGACGCGCCCTTCCCCTTCGTCTGCACCAGCTCGCCCGCCACGACGGCCGACTTGAGGTACTTCTTGATAAACGGCGCCAGCTTCTCCGCGTCCAGCTTGTAGTGCGCGGCTATGTACTTCTTGATCGCCTGCAGCGACGACCCGCCGCGCTCCTTCAGACTCTTGATGGCGGCCGTCACCATCTCAGAGGTGCGCGGGTGCGCAGGCTTGGCGCGCGGCTTCTTCGCAGACGACGCAGACTTGGCCTTCTTCGTAGTGCCGGTGGCGGCGGGTGCCGCAGCAGTCTCGTTCGTAGCCGCCTGATCTGCCATTTCGACGACGCGCGTAACACACAGCGAGAGCGAGCGGGACGGCAGGCACGCAAGCACAGCACAGCAGCAGAGCAGAGAATCACAAGGCCCAGCCAGTGTCGCGGGCGGGCGCGGACGGCCGAGAGAGCGGCCGCCACTCTGCGCGCCGCCGCGCCGCGCCTCCCGCGCTTGCTACCGCCCAACGTCCGACAGCCTGTGCGGAGCAGCCCCAAACCTGCGCCACAACCGCCCGCGCCTTTCAAACCACCGAGGATGGGGCTACACACAGCCACACCACAGTCGCCAACCAGTCGCCACGGCAGCGCCGCAAACCACGGCCAAACTGCAGCTACCGCGCGCTACAGCCTGGGTCGGCCCGCCGAGAATCGCCGCCCCCGCCCAAATGCCGCCCCCACAGCCCCAGCCGACGACCCCCGCCACAATGGCCAAACCTTCGGCAAAACTCCCACACCGTCGCCGCGGCAGCCCGGCCAGCGCGGCCGGCGCCACAGCCACACAAGCCGAGGCGTGCGGCGATGACGGCCGTGCAAACGCGCCTCCGCCGCCCCATCGCCTTCCGTCGCCCTCCCGCCGTTTCCCGATCGGCCCGCAGCCGTCGGGCCACATCGCGCGCCGTCCTCCTCCTCTCGCCCGCCAACATTCACAGCCGTTTCTCAACAATTGCCCGCCGCAAACGGACGCCGCCTGCGCAACAGGCGCCGCCGCCCCTCGCCGCTTCCGACCCAACCCCTCGACCGAGGCAAACCGCAATCCGAATCTACAGACCAACCCAATCTGCCGTCAAGCACACACGACAGCCGACCTTACACGTTACGCGTTACACATTACGTTTACACGTCTACGTTAGGTTAGGTTAGGTGGACGTGGGTTAGGTTAAGGGGACTTGGGTTAGGTTAAGCGTCAAACTTAGGTTAAGCATTCAAACACGTCAGGCGTCAGAGGTTAGGTTAGGTTAGGTTACACGTTAGGTTAAGGGGTCGGTGCTAGGTTAAGAAGCGTCAAACGTAGGTTAGAAAAGCGTTCAAACGTGAGGCGTGAGCCGGACAGCTTACCTTACGTAGACGTTAGGGGCTCACAGGCTGAGCTCACCTCGCCACACCACAGGTTAGGTTCGGTTCGGTTCGGTTCGCTCGGCTCAGCGTAAAGCGCCGAGGTCAGGGTTACGTTCGTTCACCTTCGGGCGCCACACTTTCGGTTGAAAGGTCGCGACGGGACGGACGTCGGCAGGCACGCCGCAAACGAACAAAAAAAACGTACAGACGACGTCGGAAACCGCCGACAGACGGGGGAGCAGCACGACCACGACCAGACACCGAGCGCGAACGAGACACACGCGAACCACCCCCCACCGGCCAAAGGGCACCACACAACAACCCAGAGCACCACGTGTCGACACCAGAGCAACCCGCCGCTCACGCGACATGGCTGGCACCGAAGGGCAACCGCCCGCAACTGCGCTTTCCGCGCCGGCCCGGATGCACGTCGTGCTACAACAACACCACTACCGTACACAGCCGCTGTTCACAACATCACTATCAATGGCGCGCCCGCGGCTCGCCGCCGTCGCAGTCGCAGCCCCAACGCCAGCACTTTTGCACCACCATTCACACGCACCGCAACACAGCTCGCCGACACAGCCGAACAAAACAAACACCACACAACAACAGCAACAACGCCGCCGCCTCTACTTGTGCCGGCGACCCACCCCGCCGATGGCGCACCTTTCGCCAGCCGGCAATCGACACACACGCACCCACCCACCGGGGCCCAGTGCAAAAAACAAAAAAAAAACACACAAAAACAAAAAAATCAAACGACACGGGAAGCGCACACCGCCACTTCGCGCGCACGCCACCAACCAGTCGTCGTCTCAAAATAACAAACACAAACACAATAAACTAACAACTAGGGCAACACAAAACAAAAACGCCTCGCACGAACCGCCCACAAAAAGGACAAGCACACGCACAGCCTCTGCTGACGACCACGACGCAGCGGCACGCTGCTCCTGTCCCGCGCCCCGCGCCCCACTCGATTCACAACTCACGCGACACCGTCAACGACGGGCTCGCTTCCCGCAACCTACCACCTTTCCGCCACGACGCACAGCCCCAGCCCCACCCGACGACGCCCGTGGCAACGACTGCACTTTCACCACCGCCTCCCCCTTCCCCCCCAAAACAACACACACACACACACACACACAGCCAGCCAAAAACGCACTCGCGACCCACACATGCACGTGCATCGGCACACGCCAACCAGTCAACGTCGACAACCACACGCAAGGCTCGAAACGAAACCGGCGTCCTTCCACGTTGCCATCAAGCTACGCGACACAAGACACAAGGAACCAACACAACAGCCGGCCCCACTAATTCCCACTCTCACGCCGCAAAAAGCACACCGAAACCGCCAAACGCACGCACATTCCCCTTCGCACCGACACCACCGACCGGCTCGCTACCACACACCTCTCGGCAGCCGTTTCACGCCAATTCGCCACACCGCCCACACAGTCGACAAGCGCCCGCCCTGTACGGCACACGCAACGACGCAGCGCAGCAAAGGGCGCCCGCAACACATACCTCTCCGCCGCCCGACGCGCCAACCGCCACACCACACCGCCAGCCACTCGCAAATTGTGCACTGCCACCAGCCACACGTCCAACACGCCGCGCCGCCTCCGGCCACCCGCCAGGGGGCGCTCACGTCCGCGACAACAGCGCGGCCCGCCGGGCCGGGCCGAACCGAACCGAGCCGCCGCTGCTCTGCACTCGGCACGGCCACACCCTGCTGCAGACCGGGCTCGTCCCTCTGTACGCGTCTGCCTGCGCATCAACACAACACGACCTTTTTTTTTTTTCTCTCTCTACCGCCATCCCTCCTTCTCGCGTTTTACTCGTTGTTGCAGCAGCGGCGCACACCTACACATCCACAGCCCCAGCCGAGCCGGCCTCACCTCAGGGCCCGCCGCCAGCGTCTCCTCCTCGGGCACAGGTGCGGTGCTGTGGCCGCCCATCCAACCGCATTGCTGGCCGTCCAGCCACCAGGCGTTCCCACTGCCGCGAGCCACGCCGCGCACCGACCCTGCTGCAGAAAACGAAGCATAGCCAGAGACCGACCGATACACAAAGCAAGCCGTCGCCTCGCCTCTTGTCCTTCCTGCCTTCCTTCCGCCCCCGCCCTTCTCACACCACCGCCTCTCCACTTTCGCCCACCCCCCCCTCCTTTTCTTTTTTTTTTTTTTTGTTTCTTTCTTTCTTTCTTTCTTTCTCTCCTTCCCGCCATGGCGGTTACGGCACCGCCTGCAGCGGCAGATTTTTTGCGCCCACACGCCTACTCCTACCACCATTAACCTTGCCCTGCCCTGCCCATCAACGTCGCAGTCGAACCGACGCGTGCCAACACACTGCCCACGTTCCTTTCTCTTTTCGGCCTACGCCCATTACGCGCCGCCGCCACAGCACCTTCCCTTCCCACAACACACCGACGTCATCACACGCACCCAAAACAGGGGCCACGACCGTGTTCCTCGCCCACTCCCATCCCGCACGGTACGCACATTCCCAACTACTACCGCGCACCCTCCCTTTCCAATCTGTGTGTCTCTGTGTCTGTGTCCTGTCCGCGCGTGACGCCTCTCAACATCCGCCGTCCCCCGTCCCGTTTTCGCCCCCATGCCGTCGTCGCGCCGCCTCCTCCCCGTCCACCGCCGCCCCTGTCCGCCCCGCACCACACCATACACCGCTGCTTGTCCCGGCCGTTGCCACCAAAGGCGCCGACCGCAAACGCGCCACGCCGCAGCCCCCGTGCGTCTCGCGCTCGCTTGCATCTCCGTGCCGACGCTGCCTCTCTTCCCACTCGCACTCGACCTCGACAACACAGTCTTTGGCTCCGCCACTGCGTGTTCCGGTGGTACGCACGCTGCAACACGTATGTATTCATTACCAGAGCGATGGCGAGGCATGACAGCATCTCTGTCTGACCAGAGAGTTCTTTATCGCTGCTAGTCGGCGCTTGGACCGCGCCAGACGACAGTAGTGGCACGCACCGGGTCGCCAGGAACAGTTGTTATATATATTGTAGCGCGAGTCGGGAGAGGTAGTAGTCGGTCGACAGTAGTAGCGGGTCGACGGTTGTACTGAGCGGGCGTCGGCGGCGTGCTCTGCTCGTCTCGCGACTCTGGTCACGGTTCGGGACGATGTATAGTATATTGTGTTATAATCAAAAGGTGGTGTGACGCTGCATTGCGCAAATCTGATAACGTATGTTCATTGTACTTCTTTTGTTCAACAACAAAAGCCCCACTATTACTTTTTTTCTAAAGTAACTTTTGTCTCTTAACGAAAAACATTCACTTTTTAAAGACTACTTCCTATGGCATTTCCCTCCAAGGAGTGCAATTAATTACCAGCCAGCACTCATTCATTGCACACAGCTGTGTAAGGGGTATCTACAATTGAGGAGCGGATATAAATGCAATTTTTTGTTTTTTTTTTTTTTTGTGTGTGTGTGTTGTAACCTCCCAGCAAAATTTAAAATAATGGACAATGTTATTTACGGATGCTAATGGACATTGCGCTAATTGTAACCTCGCCCACAATGAGAGGTATTGAAAATGGCAACAAAAATGTGAAATTCGCAATCTGACTCAAATATAAAGTCTTCACACAACATTTACAAACGTCCGTTCAGTGACAAGAAACTTCAATTAAACCGAAATATCGGTCTTTGGCCCTGTGCAAAACAATCAGAATTAAAGTCTTACCTCCGAATAAATGGATGTCACATTTCTGCTCTGGTTGTTGCGCAGCGCTTGGAGGAACTGCATTTGCAAATAATAATATTCTCTTTTTTTGTGATTTTAGTGACATTTTTCTTCAAAGCAGTGGAATGAAATGTGAAGTGCAACGAACTCTTTAGTTCAATAACAAATTAAATGTTTGAAAAATGCTTTTGAAATAAAAATTATTATTGGGGAACTTGTTGGAGAATAATTACACTTTTTCATTATCTAATGATTATATTAATTAACAGTATACCTTATTCACCATCTTGACCAGTGTTGCCGACCACCTACATCACACAACCGCACTCGGCTGCTACTACTGACCGACCGCTCTGCATGACGACTATTAGCGTACTGCACGCGACGACTACTGACAGAGTACAGCCCTCAACTACACAGAGCTACGGACTCGCAACGACTACTGACAGACAGACTGACTGACTGAGAACCGCTCGCAACACTCGCGCAGTCCAGCGCAAACTCTCTGGTCACAGATGCTACAACGTCTCGCCATCGCTACTATGTTACATACGTGTTTCAGTGTCTTTTTCATTGGGGTAACGATCTTTGGCTCTTTTTATTCTGAATACAGGGCCAAAGGTCAACGCTGCTGCCCTTATACAATTTATCAGGTTTCATTATGTCTGTTGCAATGTTACATACGGTTCACTCTTTCATTAATATTACCGTTGGGTTTGTTTTGTAGGGACGTTAACATTCTGGCACATTTTTATTATCATCGGACTCTCTGCTATTTGTGCAGGGAGGTTATACCTGGGTCCATTTCCATTTCCATTTACATTTTAATATTGATAGACTTTTTGTTTTCTTTTTTGTTTCTTGTTGTTTTTCCTTCTTTTTTTTTGTTGTTTTTTTTTTTTTTGTTTTGTTTTTCCCGCTCTCACCACCACCGCCGCATCACGCCTTCCGTTTTCTTGGTTTCTTTTCTGTTCTTCAACTGCTTCAACATCACCGCGCCCCATTTCCACACCACAGCCATCAGCCTCCAAGACGGGCGGGCGCAGTGTGCCATTTCCGGCGCACAAGCACACCCGTACGGTACTCTCCTCGCCCCCACGCCACCAACAACACAGCGACCACGCGGCTTTCAGGCATGGCACGGCACGGCACGGCACGGCACGGCACGGCACGGCACCGGCGAAATGCGCCGCCCCCGCCCCTCCGCGCATCCGTCCGTCTCGCCACGTTCACTGACAGCCGCGTCTGCGGCTACACCACGACAACCACAACACAACACCGCTCCCCTCCCTGGCAACTCACATTGTTTTTCTCCTCCTCTTTTGCACAAACCACAACGCCGAGCACAGGCGCAAGCCACCCACACCGCGCCCCTCCCCGTCCCGTCTTTGGCCGCCGCTCCTCGTTTCCTCGTTTGCCCCCTCCCATCTCCCGAAATGCCATGCCAGCAGCGTTACGCATGCCCCTCCCCTGTCCACACAACACTACCGCCTAACGAACAGCCTTTTCCGGGCCACATCCAGGGCACGCCCACCTCCAAACACTGCCAATTCACGGACGCACACACTCACTCACTTTCTCGACACCTTTCTGTACGGAGGGTGCGTCATCTCGACCGTGACAGAGTGACGGCAACTATCGACGATCCATTTCCCCCCACTGGTAAAACATGTCCACTAACACCTACATACATCATTCAAGTACACAGACAATAGCATACACACAATGGGAGGGCACACGAACATGGACGGCACGGCACTGTCATACACTCTTCCTCAGAACCATATCAACAAACGTTACGTACATCCGGGAAAGCGAAAGCGAACGCGAAAGCGAAAGCAAAAGCAAAAGCAAAGGCAAAGCCCAATGCAGCCGTCAAAGGTAACGTTCACCACGGCAGACACTTGCAGCCGCGCCGCCGTTAAACGCATTTCAGTGCGGCTCCAATACGCCTCCGACACGGGAACGTTCCGTTGCTCTACGAATGCGTTTCTCCCCTTTTTCCCTTCCTCTCTCTTTTGCCCCCCCCCCTCCTTGCACTCTCGCCTCATTCCTCACGTTCTGCCCAGACATTCGACCGATCAAAGTCAACCTTTCGTTACCGTTCTCAGCGCGACGGTGTACAACAGTATGACGGGTGTGCCCAAGACTTCGGTTCAGTTGCGTGACGCCGGTCTATCGCGCCGATCGACAGTTACTCAGGGGGCGACGGATCGGACCACGTCACCGACACACAAAACACTTTCAAACAAACAAATACATACCGGATGGACACAGACAAACACGTGTACAGACATTCGCCAAACAAACGACCGCCGCCGCCGCCGTCGTCGTCTAGCGTGCATCTTGAATGACGACATCGGTGTGCGTGCGTCGTACGCAATCAGTCAGACACGGCTATCAAACATCAGAGTCGAATGGTACATCATCGTGCGTGTCGCCGTACACGTACAGTACAATACAACAACAATGCGTCTTAATGGCACGTTCATTTCAACGTCACTCACACACCTCCACGCTGCAGTTACGTCGCACCATTGTCAAACTCGGCGTACAGCAAAGGGAATAGTGGGCGGCAAAAAAAACCAAACAAAAACATTTCACATTTCACCCTCGCCATGTATGATGTGCAAAAAAACAAACCCGCAAACGGCCGTCGTTACGGTGACACAAAAGTCGCCGATCACACTGTCCCCCCCTCGCAGACGGGTCTCACACACACACACACACACCAACAACACCAATGGGTCAAAACCACGCCAACGAGGCGTGCCACCATTCCACGCCACGGCGACCAACCTCGTGGCCGTACCCCGCGCAACACGCTTTGACGCGCCCCCCCACCCACAATCAAAATGCACACACACACATCACAGCCGTCCACACAAACAACAACAATTCCGCCCTTCCCGCAAAAGGCAAGTTGGTGGCCCTGAAAAGGGCCGTTTTGCCGCTCTCGCAACGGAGGAGCCTTCTCCATCCTTCCTTCCATTCCAGAGCCACCTCCTTACTTGGAGCTCGTGTACTTGGTCACCGCCTTCGTGCCCTCGCTCACGGCGTGCTTGGCCAGCTCGCCAGGCAGCAACAGCCGCACAGCGGTCTGGATCTCGCGGGACGTGATGGTCGAGCGCTTGTTGTAGTGCGCCAGGCGAGAAGCCTCGGCCGCAATGCGCTCGAAAATGTCGTTCACGAAGCTGTTCATGATGCTCATCGCCTTCGACGAGATGCCCGTGTCAGGGTGCACCTGCTTCAGCACCTTGTAGATGTAGATGGCATAGCTCTCCTTCCTCTTGCGCTTCTTCTTCTTGTCGCCCTTCGAAATGTTCTTCTGCGCCTTGCCAGCCTT